>NC_136723.1:25355114-25642614 GCF_936440315.1 Barbus barbus
GAGGCTGACAGAAGCGGTTGGAGATGATTTTGCTTGGACGCCGGCGCTGTCTGCGAGGAAATGTGGGGCTGAACAGCGAGAAGCCAAACCTCACACTAACACACATCCACCACGGCACGCATACACTGACAAAACACAAACGTGTGGAAAAGGAGATGCTATTATTAAAAACAACTTCCTGCTTCAGCGCTCGATGTTATTATGAAAAACTCAAAAGACTTTCAAAAAATGTTTGCATTGGTGGGTAAAATCAGGCAGGATCACAGACCACCCAATAGACACATTACTCAATATCTATCCGTTCAGAGGATGAACAAAGCTGACATGAGCTTTTCTACAAACATATGACCCAATCGGATCAGCTGGCTTTGTGTGAAGTGCTTAAAGTACCAGGCTGATGTTAAATGAACACTTCCACTGAAGAACTAAATAATGGCATAAAGAAATAAAATATAATTTTATGAATAATTAATTATATTTATTTTTACAAAACATTATATATTATTAGTTATAACATTTTTAATAATAAATATAGTAATTATAAAAAATAACTAAAGTTATGCTTCTGAATAATCTGTATGAATAAAAAAATTATTAAATAGAAATAACAAATGTTTAATTAATACATAATAGAATAAATCATTTCTAAAAGCATCCCCATTACAGTATTATAAATAAATAAATAATAATAATTATTATTATGCAAATCTAGATCCGGGAAAACAATGCAGAGATTTGTTTTAGACTGTGAAAAATATATATGAATAACAAATAAAAAAAATAATTAAAGTTAAAAAATATTATTGTTATTATTATTATTATTATTATTAAAAAGCAAATCTAGATCCAGGAAATCAAATCAGAGATTTGTTTCAGACTGTGAATAATGTATATGAATAAAATAAAAAAAATAATTTTTTTTTTTTTTTTTTTTTTTTTAATAAATGCTTCATACATGCATAATTATTATTATTATTTTGTTTTATTTTTATTATTTTAAAAAAGCATTAAAAATCTAGATAAACAACAGTTCAGAGGTTTGTTTCAGACAGCAAGCAGCAAGAGTTATGCCTGTGAATAATCTGTATGAATAACTTAACACTGTACAGTCATTTCTCCAGCATTGCCTGTCTATCCTCTATCCAGCGCAGAGAGATACAACAATACGAAGCCCGTCGGGATCGCTTAGATTGCATTCTTGCTCAAGTCACCTTTTAAATAAACTCTGAGGTAGTCTTTGAACTAAACAGATGAGCGCAGCGTGATCCGGTGAATGTGCTGAGGTCAGTCTCTGTTTACGCCGCTGTGACACCGTCTTCCAGGAACATAATCAGCAATTACAGCTCCATTATAAATATCTCCTCAGCAGAGACTCAAACACAATACACACGCCTTAAAGAGACAGAAATAAAAACTCTTCCATCATCTGCCTTCATTTGTGTGGAACACAAGAGAAGTCTTCAAGAAAAACAACTAAACTGTTCTTAAACAACAACAATAGTTCATGTTGAAAACATTTCGAAGATGAGCTTTTACTGCATTTACCCCTTTTGTATTAATAAAAATAAATAAATATATTATATATATATATATATATATATATATATATATATATATATATATATATATATATATATATATATATATATATATATGTAACACCACGCCAGCAGAGGGAGCCCTCACCCGAGTACTGACTGCATGCTCCCTCTGCTGCTTCTACTATCACTTCCTGTTTGGCAGTATTTAAGGACGGACCATGTGCTCACAAACTCGCGAAGTATTGCCAGTTTGACCTGCCTTACCGAGCGTCTATTTACACTTTATGCCTGATTACCTGCTGCCATTTTGCTTTGTTCCTGATTCACGAGTTTTCGGATCTCCCTTTGGATTGTTTGCTAGTTGGACTGATTACACGGTTTGATCCCAGCTCTGTCTCCTCTTTATCGCTATTTGGATTATCCCTTCTGTTTTGGCTGCTCAATCGGACTGTCTTTTTGGATTTGACCTACTGCCTGTTATATCACTCAGCTGCTTGGATCATCCTTATGCTTTGTACGCCTGTTGACTGTCTTTCCGGTATTGACCTTTTGCCTGCTCACTTGTACACTGCTCTTCTGAATAAACAACCGCACATGGATTCTACTTCTGCCTCAGCGTCCTCGTTACAGAATACTTCGCCTCCCATGAATCCAGCGGAAGTTTCAAACCTGCAAGCAGCGTTCGCTTACCAAAGCGAACTGCTAAATAAATACCAAGAACAACTTGGCAAACTTCAATCGGTTAACGAACACCTCACGCAGTACATCCGCTCGCTGCCTCCTCCCACGCCCAGGACGGTAAGCTTTGCTCTACCTGACAAGTTTGATGGTACTGCTGAACTGTGCAAAGGGTTTGTTCGACAAGTTAAACTTTACTTTGATCATCAAGGAGACAGATTTGAAACCAATGAGAAGAGATGTGCATTTTTGATGACCTTGCTTTCTGGTAAAGCTATCGATTGGGCAGCTGCAGTGTGGGATTCCGATCCCCAAATCAGGCTTTCTGTTAACTATTTTCTGGAACAACTTCAGGAAGTGTTTGAATATCCCGCGGGGGGCAGGGATATATCAACACAGATTATAAACTTGAAACAAGGAAACCGCACCGCAGCCGAATTCGCCATCGAATTCAGAACCCTGGCCGCTCAAAGTGGGTGGAATGACGTTTCATTAACTGCTATGTTTTACCACAGTCTTAATGCCGATCTACAAACCGAACTCGCCTGTCGTAGGGAGGATCTATCATTCACGGATTTTGTCTCTCTCACCGTAAAGATTGATAACCTCATGAGACAAACTCCCAAGCGCAAGACTCTGAAGGAGAATCTACGAGGCCCATCTATTCCCACAACCAACACCCCTGTTACCCGGGAGGAACCTATGCAACTCAATGTTTCACGTTTGTCCGAAGAGGAGAGAGAGAGACGTCGCACTCATAATCTGTGCTACTATTGCGGGGGAATCGGCCATCGCAGTATCGGGTGTCCCCAAAAGCGACAAACCAGCTCAAGGGTAAATATCAACCACCTTTCCCTGTTATGTAATCGAACATTAACACTTCCCGTTTTGCTTAAAAATGATACTCTGTCTCTTGAATTAACCACCATGATAGATTCGGGAGCAGCACTGAATCTCATCAACCGGACCATAGTGGAGAAATACCAGATTCCCATTCAACCATGCACACCTCCCATAAAGATCAAAGCCATCAATGACACCCTCATCGGAGAAGGAATTAACCACCAAACTCAAACGCTCACCCTCAAAATAGGCCTGTTCCACCAAGAATCCATCTCCTTCTACATCGTCGACTCCCCTAAGCATGATACCATACTCGGATTCCCCTGGCTATCCACTCATGACCCTGACATCTCCTGGCGTCAC
Organism: Barbus barbus; assembly: GCF_936440315.1. Taxonomy (NCBI): domain Eukaryota; kingdom Metazoa; phylum Chordata; class Actinopteri; order Cypriniformes; family Cyprinidae; genus Barbus; species Barbus barbus. The sequence goes on from NC_136723.1 coordinate 25,358,540, forward strand.
GGTGAGCTTACACACTGGTCCCATTTCTGTCTTAAAAACTGCTTTACCATAAAACCCCAACCGTGTTTTGCCACCAATATTGAAAGCCCCACAACCACTAATAGTATCACCATCCCTTCCTATTATACCGATCTGTCTGATGTTTTTAGTAAGTCCAAAGCCACACAGTTACCACCACACCGCCCTTGGGACTGTACCATCGACTTACTCCCCAATGCCATGCCTCCCAAGAGCAAAGTCTACCCCCTTTCTAGAACTGAGAACCAAGCCATGGACGATTACATCACCGAGGCTTTGGACTCCGGATTTATCCGACCGTCCACCTCTCCAGCTGCTGCGGGGTTCTTCTTCGTCGAGAAGAAGGATGGAGGATTGAGACCTTGTATCGACTATCGAGGACTCAACAATGTCACGGTTAAGTTTCGCTACCCACTCCCTCTAGTGCCATCTGCCTTAGAACAACTACGCGAAGCCACGATTTACACAAAGCTAGACTTACGAAGTGCCTATAACCTCATTCGGATTAAGGAAGGAGATGAGTGGAAAACCGCCTTCCTCACCACCAGGGGGCACTATGAATACCTGGTCATGCCTTATGGGCTAGCGAATTCACCAGCTGTGTTTCAATCATTCATCAACGAAATCTTCAAGGATCTCCTCAACAAGTACGTCATTGCCTACATTGACGATATTCTCATTTACTCCAAATCTGCAGAAGAACACGTCAACCATGTGAGAACAGTACTATCACGGCTTCTCAAGAACCAACTCTACGTGAAGGCTGAGAAATGTGAATTTCATGTACACCAAACATCCTTCCTAGGCTATCATATTAGTCACCAAGGGGTTAAAATGGACGTTGCCAAAATCCAAGCAGTTACTGAATGGCCACAACCCTCCACTATCAAAGAACTACAAAGATTCCTCGGCTTTGCAAATTTCTATAGACGATTTATCCGTGACTACAGCATGGTAGCAGCTCCTTTAACTTCACTCCTGAGAGGCAAACCTTCCAAATTACCATGGACTCACGAAGCCAGCCAAGCCTTCGTCACACTCAAAGAAAAATTCACGTCGGGCCCCATTCTTAAACACCCTGACCCCAGCCTTCCATTCATCGTAGAAGTGGACGCCTCGGACTGCGGTATAGGGGCCGTCCTCTCTCAACGGCATGGTCACCCCGGCAAATTGTATCCCTGTGCATTCTTTTCCAGAAAGCTTACTAACGCCGAACGCAACTATGATATAGGCAACAAGGAACTCCTATCCATGAAGGCAGCAATCGAGGAATGGAGGCACTGGTTAGAAGGGGCCACTCACCCCTTCCAAGTTATCACAGATCATAAAAACCTTGAATACATTAAAGGGGCTAAACGTCTGAATCCTCGCCAAGCTCGGTGGGCCCTCTTTTTTACCCGCTTCCAATTTACAGTGACCTACAGACCAGGCAGCAAGAACTGTAAAGCTGATGCTCTCTCAAGACGCCATGATCTCCCTACCAACCACCAATCACCTGAATCCATTCTTCCCCCCACGGTAATTTTAGCACCCATCTCCTGGGACATTATGGAGGAAATACAACGAGAGCAGCAACAAAATCCACCACCCGCCAATTGCCCCCCAAACAAACACTTCGTGCCCCAAACCCTCCGCCATCGTGTTATACAATGGGTTCACTCCTCACTCAGTTCCGGACACCCCGGCATCTCCCGTACCCTCCAACTGGTCCAAAATTCCTTCTGGTGGCCCTCTATGACCAAGGATGTTCCCACCTATGTCAAAGCCTGTTCCATATGCGCCCAATCTAAGACCCCCAAAGAACTGCCCTCCGGTCTCCTCCAACCACTACCCATCCCACAGCGCCCTTGGTCACATCTGTCCATTGACTTCATCACGGATCTGCCTCTGTCCAACGAATTCACGACTATCCTAGTCACCATTGATCGCTTCTCCAAATCATGCCGTCTCATACCGCTCAGAGGATTGCCCACAGCCATGGAAACCGCCCTCGCCCTCTTCCACAATGTGTTTAGGATTTATGGCCTACCAGAGGATATCGTAAGTGACAGAGGCACACAATTCACATCTCAAGTTTGGAAGGAATTCTGTAGGCAACTGGATATTAACGTCAGCTTAACCTCAGGCTATCACCCACAGGCCAATGGGCAGGTGGAAAGACTGAACCAAGAGATCGGACGTTACCTTCGTACCTACTGTAGTCGAGAACAACATCGATGGTCAGAATTCCTCCCATGGGCCGAATATGCCCAGAACTCACTAACCCATTCCTCTACAGGCCTTACCCCCTTTCAGTGTGTCCTGGGGTTTCAACCACCGATGTTCCCGTGGTCCGGTGCACCCTCCTCGGTTCCAGCAGTGGATGACTGGATCCAACGTAGCGAGAGGGTGTGGGACAGCGCGCATGTTCATCTCCAGCGGGCCATCAGGACTCAGGAAGTTCAGGCCAATCGAAGACGCCGTCCACACCCTCCCTACCAACCGGGACAACGGGTCTGGCTCTCAACTCGGGACATCAAGCTGCGGCTACCCAGCAGGAAGCTCTCTCCAAGGTATGTAGGACCTTTTAAAATTCTACGTAGAATTAACGAGGTTACCTACCAATTAGAGCTTCCTGCTAACTATCGTATCTCTCCCTCCTTCCATGTCTCCCTCCTGAAACCGGTCCACCCGGATGCTGACCCCGGCCATGAAGCCCCAGAACCACCACCACCCATCGATATTGACGGAACTCCCGCGTATCAGGTGAACGAGTTGCTGGACTCGCGCCGTCGAGGGGGTCAGCTCCAATACTTGGTGGACTGGGAGGGGTATGGACCTGAGGAGAGATCGTGGGTGGCCGCCCGCGACATCCTGGACCCGTCGCTCATCGAGGAGTTTCATCGAGCCAGACCCGACCGACCTGCACCACGACCACGGGGACGTCCACGTAGAGCTCCGGGAGTCGCTCCTAGGGGGAGGGGTTCTGTAACACCACGCCAGCAGAGGGAGCCCTCACCCGAGTACTGACTGCATGCTCCCTCTGCTGCTTCTACTATCACTTCCTGTTTGGCAGTATTTAAGGACGGACCATGTGCTCACAAACTCGCGAAGTATTGCCAGTTTGACCTGCCTTACCGAGCGTCTATTTACACTTTATGCCTGATTACCTGCTGCCATTTTGCTTTGTTCCTGATTCACGAGTTTTCGGATCTCCCTTTGGATTGTTTGCTAGTTGGACTGATTACACGGTTTGATCCCAGCTCTGTCTCCTCTTTATCGCTATTTGGATTATCCCTTCTGTTTTGGCTGCTCAATCGGACTGTCTTTTTGGATTTGACCTACTGCCTGTTATATCACTCAGCTGCTTGGATCATCCTTATGCTTTGTACGCCTGTTGACTGTCTTTCCGGTATTGACCTTTTGCCTGCTCACTTGTACACTGCTCTTCTGAATAAACAACCGCACATGGATTCTACTTCTGCCTCAGCGTCCTCGTTACAATATATATATATATATATATATATATATATATATATATATATATATATGTGTGTGTGCATATATATTATATATTCATTATTTTCAATATTAATGAGAAATATTATTTGAATATATAATTTTACGAAATTTAGAAGTGCATATAGAGAGTGAGAATTATCTCTATTGTGATAAACAGAATTTAAATAAACTCATGATTGCTCGAAAAGAGTCCAAATTTATGAAACCTACCTGTTTATTTCTAACAAAACAACATATTACTCATAGCTGCATATTGAATGAAGATAAAGAAGTGATCAGTTTTCATGCTGCAATGGTTTAATCATAAGATGTGCTGCATATCAACACAATTCAGTCCAAAAGTGTGAGAGATACAGGAAAAAAGCTAAATATATTTGAGAAATGTTTTTGACACTATCTTCATAGGTAATTTTACAAAAGTGTTTTGGCATCTAATAGTGCATACCCAAGTCAAAAACTTTTATATATCTTAAATTATCATGTAAAAATAAAAAAAATCTGCAAATGATGTGGATTTTGAGGTTCTTAAAGCGTGTGCAAATTTAAATTCCGCATCTCTTTCAGGTCAAAACAAACCCGAATGAGGGTTAAAAGCTCAAACAGGTTGGAAACGACATGAGTAAATGATGACAGATTTCTCATTTTTGAGTGACCTACTCCTTTAAGATAAAAGATAAGCGGCGTCTCTGCCAAACACATCACGGAGGGACACCGTGTTTTATTTGGCAATCGCCTGCAAGCGAGTTTTGATACTGAAATGGATTCATTTGTGTATTTATTCAGCTGCTCCACCGGTCCAAGATGAACCGCAGCCAAGATGCACAAATTAAAGTCAGAAAGCGACAGCGAGCGTCAGACAAACATCTCACAGCGACTTCTGCTGCAGAGAAACCCAGCGCATTGCCCACCGACTCCAGGTGATTTGTTTTGGCGAGTGTCCTAATCCCAACAATATGTGCAGAAATCTGCCAGGCATTCCTGCGCCGCTCAACCTGTGCCGTGTGTCACTTGGCTATTAATATGTCTTTGATTGAGGGGAACCTTCCCAGCTGCACACTTTCCACCCTCCACTCCAAAACAAGCACACTCTCTCAATGAGAGTCATTGTAGAGCGAGTCGGACAGCGGCCCGATTGACCAACAGCAGAACAGAAGAGAACTAGAGATGTTCAAATCATTTCTGTGAGTCAGTTCAAATGAATCAATTCAAAACTGACTCACTGAGCACATCGCTCAAAAATGTTCATAAGGTTTTTCATGGTTTAAATGATTTATTAAAAACATACGCAGGTAAATATATTGCTGGTTCATATTAAATTGGTGCACTTAAGTGAAAATAATTCAATATTCGATTGCATTCCATTCCAATATTCCAAATTCATTTAGGGGAAAATATGAATACATTAATTGTTTCATGAAAATATTTAACAAATAACTGAAAATAATTCATATATACATACTTTTTATTTATAACTGTTTATGATTTATTATTTATAATACAACAAATACATGCACATATGTTTATTGCTTAATGAAACTATTTAAATGAAAATATTACAATGCATATATATATATATATATATATATATATATATATATATATATATGTGTGTGTGTACTGTGTATATTTATTATGTATACATAAATACACACAGTATATATTTAGAAAATATTTACATGTATATGTTTAAATTTATATAATTTCATTTATATATAAATATATTTAATATACAAACAACATATTTTTCTGAAATATATACATGCATGTGAGTCTATTTATATATACATAATAAATATACACAGTACACACACATATATTATGTAAACAAAACTTAAATTTTGGATGTGATTAATTGCGATTAATCATTTGACAGCACTAATATATATATATATATATATATATATATATATATATATATATATATATATATATATATATATATATATATATATATATATATATATATAGATAGATATGTACACACACAATTCTAAAATATTGAAATATTTAAGTTTTTTACTTAATGCAATTAAAAAACACAATTCCACAATATTTTAATTATTTAAAGTACATTTAAAAAAATAATGTAATTAAAAATAATATATATAAATATATATAAAATTCTAAAATATTTAAAATTGTAATGTAATAAAATGTAATAATAAAATGATTAAAACACTAGTATCTCCAGCAGCTAAAACTGGTTTTAAGTCAGTTATTTCTATCCTCTGCTGTAGTGTGTCAGTAGGAAATATCAGTTTACATTTCCAAACATTCATTTAGCCATTAATTGTAATAATGCAGTGAGATTTTTGTCTGACACACAGAGATCTGATCTGATCATCATTCAGTCTGTACATCAACACACAGTACACGCTATTAAAAATGTATTTTTCTTTACAAATATTAAAAATAATCCCATCAAAAACAAACCAAAGCTTGCGTTCAGTCAATGTGAGCAGGTTCTAAGACGGAATGCTCTGTGTTCCAGGAAGCATCTAATCAGGCACATCGAGTCATGCACTTCTGCAGCTGCGTCCGAATGATCCAATCAGCATTATGCAAATATGCAAAGGTTTCGTCCATCACACACACGCCGATCATATGCAAACTTCAGCTGATAATCTGGAGGGAGCAGAGGAGGCTATGAGCGCAGTGCAGCACATGTGAAACGCATTTGAATCTCTCATCGAAAACAGGTTGGAAAGATGGATGAAGTGCGCATGAAAGAGTCAAATATCATTTGTTTTTCCCTCACAGTCGCTCTCTGTCAAAACCGCTTACAGGAAGCACACAGGCTTGTATTACAAACACATCTGAAGCGCCCAAACGCCAAAAACAGTGCAATCTAACAGTCACACAATGAACACTTTTCTCAAGCCTGTGATCACTCTTTAACGGTCATCAGCAGCGGAAGTCTTCAAAAGTTTTTTTATACACTCTTAAAAATAAAGGTGCTTCATGATGCCATAGAAGAACCATTTTTTTGTCTAAATGGTTCAATAAAAAACCTTTAACATCTGAAGAGCCTTTCTGTTTCACAAAAGCTTCTTTGTGGCGAAAGAAGGTTCTTCACTTTAAGAAAAAGTAAAAAGGTTTTTATCTCCTGATAAAATAAATAGATTTTTAGAGCACAAAACCAGTCATAAGGGTCAATTTATTAAATTGAGACGTATACATCATCTGAAAGCTGAATACATAATCTCTCCATTGATGTATGGTTTGTTATGATAGGACAATATTTGTCTGAGATACAACTATCTGAAAATCTGGAATCTGAGGGAGCAAAAAAATCTAAATATTGAGGAAATCTCCTTTAAAGTTGTTCAAATGAAGTTCTTAGCAATGCATATTACTAATCAAAAATTAAGATTTGGTATATTTACAGTAGGAAATTTACAAAATATATTCATGGAACATGATCTTTACTTAATATCCTAATGATTTTTGGCATAAATTTTTTTTTATAATTTTGATCCATACAATGTATTGTTGGCTATTGCTACAAATATACCCCAGCGACTTAAGACTGGTTTTTGCGCCTCCCATGCCGGAGACCGCGGTTCGAATCCCGCTCGGAGTGGGGCGAGTAGGACCGCAACATTGGTGCCGTGACCCGGATGGGAGTGAGGTTTAGGGGGGTGAGTGTAGCAGAGGCCAGCGGGTAAGTGCTGTGCAGGTTAAACCTCACTCCCCAATCTCAAGTGGCACTCTAGCGGCTGACGATAGAGGCCGTGGCCTTTAGCCTCCTCGCTAGAGCGCCCGGTTCGAATCCCGCTCGGAGCAGGGTGAGTAGGACCGCAACATATAGCTAATGCAAGGGTGTTTCTAACGCAGCGTCTTTGGGAGGGATGGTAAATTTGACATCGTTCTCTCTTCTGACTGCCGTTACCATTTTTTCACTTTTATTTAAAGTTGTGAAAATACTATCGTGGAGTTTTTCTTTTGCTTTTTGAGCAAATGGGAATGCAAAAAAAATATTTGTGGTACTCTCCCATTCACTGCTTATAAAGTTAACACAACTTCTGCTGAGAAACCCGGAAATGTGAAAAAGGTTCATATTCTCTACGATTGATACACAAAACAAATGAGCTGTGTTTTTGAAGTGGAAAAAGGAGATGCGTCTGAAGCCAGAAGGACTCTTTGGCTGGACGTTCCTCTGACAGCTTCAGTAAACACACTCGGCCTGCACTTCCTTTAAAAGCTCACATCAACGCTTCATGGAAAGCTCTCCACACACACCTGCGGGACAAACGCAAACCTGTCCTGAAACTGCTGCCATGAGATGCATGATTGTTTTACAACACTTACTGAAAATACTCGCAAAAAGACCTTCAAAACAGAAAACAGCAGAGTTGTTGCTCTGGGGAAGCTTTGTCTGTCAAGTGGACAACCCTATAATCTGGGGTTGCCCGATTAATCAAAATATAACAAAAATCATGATATGGCTTAGTGTGATCATCACACCAAAAACGGCTGTAATTTAATCAAATAAACACATGCACTGCTTGTTTCAGAGTGAAGCACGGCACTGTGTTCATTTACACACGAGCAACTCATGATCTGTTTTTTAACATCACAGAGCAATGATTTTACAGTAATCTAAGTTTTACTGTAAAATAAAATTATTATTGTATTTATTTCTTAAATAGTACATGTTTTATTTTACACTGAAATTACATTTTATCATTAAAAGTATTTTACTAATATGAGAATTATTATTTTTGTCATACTGATATATAATCACATTTTGCCCCTACATACAAGCAAACCTGTAGCTTTTCCCCCATCGCATTGTAATTGTACCGTTTTAATGTTAAGTAAATTATATATTTTTTCTTAAATACTACATTTGTTATTTTACAGTGAAAATACAATAGTAATATTTGTATTATTGAAAATAATTTAATTTTTACCAAAATTAATTCATTTATAATAACAAGTCTTATTGCAGCAATAATAGTATTTATATAATAATAGTATTATTACAATCATATTGAGATGATTACAAACAAGAAAATCTTTAGCTTTTTCCCATTGCATTTTAAACTGTAAATACAATTTTTATCATATAAATTGGTAGTAAATTTGTTTCAAAAATGGTTATGTTCATCTCTTAAATATATCATTGGGTAGAAATTGCTCATTTGAGTGCATACTACTACTACTAATAACTATATATATTTTTTTGTTTTTGTTTTTTTGTTATCCAAACAACTGGAAGAGTCAAAAAAAGCCCAGCAAACCAGCAAAAAAAAATCCCCCCCAAATCATACAGCCCTATTACAGGCTAATGGCAATGATCTCAAAACCGCCAAATATCGTGTGATTCATGTGTCTATCATCATGCACAACACATCAGATCACATACTGTACACACACACACACACACACACACACTCGCACAGCTGTCTTCCATTTCCCGCCATCCAGGTGCAGATGGAGATATAGTGTGAACTTTAACACAGGGATTCTTGGCATTCCTTCAGATTCTGCGTTTCTCCAGCAGAAAGAGAGAGTACCTGCTCCCTCGATGAGAAACATCCTCACAGATCAGCTGTTTACGGCAGGTCCTGTAGCAGCACGCTCGTTACTTAATGGCTCAGGAATGCTAATTAAATTAAAAAGCACAAAACCTCCAACGTTGTCAAGAAAGATCATATGTAAAGCAGCACAACCGCCTGATGTCACGTCTTCAATGCCTCCGGAAAACAGAACAACCAGAGATATTTGTTAAACTGTTTGTTAAATTGTTTTTTTCAGAAGCATGATGAAATGCACGTTATTCAAATGCAAATTCTTTTATTGTACATCATAATCTTTCTCTCTCAATCAATTCAGATTGCAAACGCACAACTTTGGTTACATTTCAGTTGCCTTGATGTGGAATCATCACTCAATAGCGCTGCAAAAATACCTTTCTTAATAAAAGAAGTTAATAAAATGTAAAGTGGGACTTTTACCAACTTGGATCATGAAAAGTGGGCAGTACACAACAAAACTGAGTCAGACAGGCTGAAGCATTAGCAGACTTGACAAATTTCAGCCATTTCTGCCAAAAATTAAGATTGTCTACCTCAACAGAGGAACTCAAAACAACATCCAAATCATTACTAGTGCACTTCATGAGCAGATGCCCTGAAGGACCCTTTGATTGCACTCGCAGAGGAAGCTTATTTAACACAGACGTCTGACAGAAACCAGAGCCGCCCCGCGAGTCGAGAGCACAAAATATCATCCAAATACTATAATGTTCCCTCCTGCTATGGGCCATATTCCTCTAGCATTTAGTTTCTCCCTGAAGTGCACTTATAAAATAAGGTTTCATTCATCAAACAGTTGTAACTTCATTTAACTTTACAACTAAACGGCCAGTTCTTGCTACTGTACCTTTAAATAAAAAAAAATAAAATAAAATAATAATAATAATAATAATAATAAATATATATATATATATATATATATATATATATATATATATATATATATGTATATATATATATATGTATGTATATGAGCTCATTAACATAGGACCGCCCATATTTAGCATATTTAGTCACTTTTGCTGAATAACCAGTTGCGGAATAATAAATATGCACTGATATGATGAATAATGAATATGCAATGAATAATGAATGTGCAGTGAACTGGAGATATATGAACTGGAGAAGTTTTGAGTTCTTAAAGCTGCAGTACGTTTATTCTACTTACTTGAAAGAGCCAGATGTTCATGTTTACCATGAAATTACCATGAACTCTTGCTACTGTACCTTTAAGACTTCTTTACAACCTTCAAGATATGCAAATGATCTCTGATATGATTGTCATTTATTTGGGAATATTTATAACACACCCACTGGCTCATGATCATATGTACCGCCCACATTTATATATCATTGCATGTTCTGTATTCTGACTGTCTCATTGCTTCTGTCTGTCGTGCTGCTGAGAGGAAGGTCAGGAAGCAGACAGACTGGCTAAACCAACCGTCTGCTAGCCGCCTTACGTCACAGAAGTCAGTTAATTCTCAGCACATAGAGACTCCTTCACCCAGATATCACACTATAGAGACTGTGTCTGTTCCCCGAACTAGAAAATACAGAAAACGTCCAAACCAATTTATGAGTAACAACTTAATTGATGTTCAACAAATGCAAAATGTATATAACACAGAGAAACATATGATAAAGCTTGGATTATTGAATATCAGGTCCCTTTCTACTAAAGCGCTTGTTGTAGATGGCTGCAGATAAAGTCTTAATTGTAGGTGATTTTAATATCCACGTTGACAATAAAAAAGATACATTAGGATCAGCATTCATAGACATTCTGAACTCTATTGGGGTTAGACAACACGTGTCAGGACCTACTCATTGTCGAAATCATACTCTAGATTTAATACTGTCACATGGAATTGATGTTAATGGTGTTGAAATTCTGCAGCAAAGCGATGATATCTCAGATCATTATCTAGTCTTGTGTAAACTCCATATAGCTAAAGCTGTGAATTCAACTCCTTCTTACAAATATGGTAGAACCATCACCTCTACCACAAAAGACTGCTTTGTAAACAATCTTCCTGATTATCTCAATTCCTCAGCATATCCAACAGCACAGAAAAACTTGATGATGTAACAGAAACTAATGGACTCTCTCTTTTCTAGCACTTTAGATGCGGTTGCTACTTTACGCTTAAGGAAGATTAAGGAAAAGAGTCCAACACCGTGGTATTATGAGCACACTCGCACCTTAAAGAGAGCAGACCGGAAAATAGAGCGCAGCTGGAGGAAAACTAAACTAGAGGTATTTCATATTGCTTGGTGGGAAAGTACCCTATCCTACAGAACAGCATTAAAAACTGCTAGATCTGATTACTTTTCGTCTCTTAGAAGAAAACAAACATAACCCCAGATATTTATTCAATACAGTGGCAAAATTAACAAAAAAATAAAGCATCAACAGGTGTTGACTTTTCCCAACAGCACAGCAATGACTTTATGAACTATTTTACTTCCAAAATCGATACTATTAGAGATCAAATTGTAACCATGCAGCCGTCAGCTACAGTATCGCATCAGATAGTGCACTATAGATCCCCTGAGGAACAGTTCCACTCATTCTCTACTATAGGAGAGGAAGAACTGTATAAACTTGTTAAATCAGCTAAACCAACAACATTTATGTTAGACCCCATTTCAGCTAAACTACTAAAAGAGGTACTTCCAGAAGTCATAGATCCTATTTTGGCTATTATTAATTCGTCATTGTCATTAGGATATGTCCCCAAAACCTTTAAATTGGCTGTTATTAAGCCTCTCATTAAAAAACCACAACTTGACCCCAAAAATCTAGTTAATTACAGACCGATCTCGAATCTACCTTTTCTTTCAAAGATACTAGAAAAGGTAGTATCCTCACAATTATATTCCTTCTTAGAGAAAAATTATATCCGTGAGGATTTCCAGTCAGGATTTAGACCATCCCATAGTACTGAGACTACTCTCATTAGAGTTGCAAATGACCTGCTTCTATCATCTGATCGTGGTTGCATCTCTCTATTAGTGCTACTGGATTTTAGCATGGTTCAAATTGTACTTATCTGACCGCCATCAATTCGTAGCAGTGAATGAAGAGGTATCATATCGATCACAAGTGCAGTATGGAGTACCTCAAGGCTCAGTACTAGGGCCGTTACTTTTTACGCTTTACATGTTACCCTTGGGAAATATCACCAGGAAACACGGGGTTAGCTTTCACTGTTATGCTGATGATACTCGGCTCTATATTTCTTCGTGGCCCGGTGAAACACACCAAATTGAGAAACGTATGGAATGCATAGTCGATATAAAAAAACTGGATGAGTAATTTCTTACTGCTAAATTCTGGAAAAACAGAGGTGTTAATTATCAGACAAACTACAGATGGTTCAAAATACAGCAGCTAGAGTTCTTACTAGAACCAGGAAGTATGACCACATTAGCCCGGTTCTGTCAACACTGCACTGGCTCCCTATTAAACATTGTATAGATTTTAAAATCTTATTACTTATAAAGCCCTGAATGGTTTAGCTCCTCAGTTCTTGAGCAAACTCTTATCGCATTATAGTCCTCCACGTCCATTATGTTCTCAAAACTCTGGCCATTTGATAATACCTAGAATATTAAAATCAACTGCGGGGGGGCAGATCCTTTTTCTATTTAGAACCCAAACTCTGGAACAATCTACCTAACACTGTTCGGGAGGCAGGCACACTGTCAGTTTAAATCTAGATTAAAGACCCATCTCTTTAACCTGGCTTACACATAACACACTAATACGCTTCTAATATTCAAATTAGTTAAAGGATTGTTAGGCTGCATTAATTAGGTCAACCGGAACCGGGAACACTTCCCATAACACACAATATACTTGTTACCTCGTAAGACGATTGACATCAACGCTAATATTAGTCTGTTTCTCTCTTATTCCGAGATCACCATAGCCACCCGATCTGGTCCGTATCCAGCCCAGATAGTCACTGCAGTCACCAGATCCAGTCCGTATCCAGGTCAGATGGTGGATCAGCACCCAGAGACGACCTCTACAGCCCTGAACGTCAGCAGAGACCAGGACACCTAGATGAGCCCCAGAGACAGATCCACAGTAGACCCTATCACCTAGACAGCCATCGGGAAAGACCACTGGAACCAGTTGAGCCCTTACAATCTGACTTTGCTGCAGTTGGAATTGAACTGTTGGTTTGTTTGGCCAGAGGAGAACCGCCCCCCCGACTGAGCCTGGTTTCTCCCAAGGTTTTTTTTCTCCATTCTGTCACCGATGGAGTTTTGGTTCCTCTGGCTTGCTTAGTTGGGGACACTTCATTTCCATCGATATCGTTGACCTGATTGCAAAGACACTATTTAAACTGAACTGAGCTGGATGATGACATCACTGAATTCAACAATGAAATGCCTTTAACTGAAAATTGAGTTTAATCTTGTAATTTTACATTATTGACACTATTTTCCTATTTTGATATTGTGCAGTTGCTTTGACAGAATTTGTATTGTTAAAAGCGCTATATAAATAAAGGTGACTTAACTTGACTTGATATATTAAAGTGGGCATATGTTAATGAGCTCAAGGTCATATATATTTCCATATATGGACTGGAGAGGTTTTTGAGTTCTTAAAGCTGCAGTGCATTTATTTTACTCGTTTGTAACAGACAGAAAAATCATATTTACCATCAAATTAATAAGTTTCTCTTATAAAATAAGGTTTTTATGCATCAAACACAGTCAATTTGGCTCATTAACACATGCACTCAAAACTTCTCGAGTCCATATATGGAAATCCTAATGATTATGAGACCAAAACTTTGAGCTTATTAACATATGACAACCCTCTTATACACATCAATACAAATTCAGTCACTTTTCACAGTCAAGTGTTAAAGTGGGCGGCATATGTTAATGAGCTCAAGGTTTTGATTTCATAATTATTAGAATTTCATTTCCATATATGGACTGAGGAAGTTCTGAGTTCTTAAAGCTACAGTGTGTTTATATGACTTGTTTGACAGAGGTAGTAAAATCAGGTTTACCACGAAACGACCCTTTTAAACTACAGTGATCGTGGTTAGGTCATAGAGAAGCAAGCCTAAACCCAAAGCAAACATGCAAAACTCCTCCAGTCTAAATAATGAGGCATATGAAGGCATAATGATTTTCCCAGCAGCGGCGCTGACTTCATTAGCTTTGATGCGAGCGTGGAGCTGATCGATTGCTCTGGATCTCAGAGGGAAGGGTGTGTACACAGACCTGATGGAGCGAGACCTCTGCTGTAAATGGATCGATATCAAGATCAATAGGTCCCCGTCTCTGGACACAGATCTGGTTTATTCAGCGCCGCGAGCGCTCGTCAAGTCCATCTGAGAGGACTTCAAGTGAAGAAAACATCACGCTCTTCTGCACTAAATGAACCGGAACATACAGTCGGGACAAAAGGTCTGAGAGCAAACCAAAACTTTTTAGCCTTGTATTGTACTGAATATATTATTCTGGGTACGACTGTTCTGTTCTGGATCAAATTGACCCTGATTGGATTCAATACAATTACTCTATCACACTATGAAAAAAAAAAATCAGGTGAAACATTAAACCTAAACATGAGAAAAAAAATGGTTTTCATTTTTTGAATAATTAAAAAAAAATTTACATATTTGTTTTTCACAAAATATGAATATTATAAATGGTATTTTAAATCTTTTTATAAATATTTATAAAAAATATATAATTTATTTTTAACTCTCACTTTTATTTAGTTTAACTTAATGCACTAAAATAACTCAAATTAAAACTACACAAGCATATATATGAAACAAAATAAAAATGAAAAAGAAAAAAACTTTAAAATGAAATTGAAAAATATCAAATATTCATAAAGTAAATTAATATGACAAAAATTATATTTCAGATTCTGGTCTGTGATTTTTGATCATGTGACGCTTTGTATTCAATTAGTTTTACTAGTGGTTTGAGACTTTTGGGCCTTTCTTATAATAACACTTTCTGGGGTATAGTTAACCCCTAAAACTGAAACAAAAATTAAAACCATAAAAACATTTTCATTGCTTGAAATTAAGTAAAAGTTAATTGAAATAAAAAGCTAGTTGCCAAGACAAATTTAGTTTAAGTTCATGTTAAAAAACAACTAAAACTGACATAAACAAATAATAAAAACTATATAGAAGTTTATTAAAAAAAGGACAAAAGAAACAAGAAAAATCACAAAAATGTTCAAATTAAAATGAAAAAAATATTAATAAAAACTATATAGACATTAATTTAAAAAATACTAAAAATGAAAAAAATATACAACTTTAAAATTAAAATAAAAAAAAATGGAAAATATAAAAAGTAAAATCTGATTTAAAATAATAATACAAACTAAATAGACATTTTTCTTAAAAAAAAGAAAAAAAGACAAAATTACTAAAACTTTAAACTGAACATAAAAATTGAAATGAACACAGATTCAAAACATTAATAAAAACTACGTTATGATAAAATAACAGCCTTGTTGTCCGTGCCCTGAGCTCTCACAAGCACTGAAGAACTAAAGGGAAAAGATGAAAGTTTCTGTCCCTCCAGACATGATTCATTTCTTGAAAACTCAATGAACACATTAAGACCCCGAACAATTGGATTTTCTCACCCTGCATTCAGAGTTTCCTCAGTCCATATATGATGCAAGACGTCCTGACTCATCCGAAGCTCTCCCAGCAATCACATTACGCTTCCCAGAGCTGGAGAAATTAGATTTGAGCATCTCTCTGGTTAATGGGAGTCCGCTCTGCTCTTCTCCCGTTCGCTGGACATCGCACCGGCCGGCAGCTTGAAGTAATTCGCCACCTCTTTTCTTTTCATCCGCAGATTGAATGTCCTCGCTCTTGTCTACAGGGGGGTTTAATTGCCCTGAGCTTTACTGAAAGTGGATCAAGATGGCCTGCGGATCGAGCCGCCAACATCCGCTTACACTCAACGCATGCAAATACATCCAGCCTGAGAAACTACGGCTGTGAAAGACAATCTAATACATTTAAATGCATGCTGTTCAAATGCTAAAATGTTAGCTTTCATAACTGCACGGCATAAATGAACAACTTTCATCATCAAATCCACCTGGATGAGGAAAAATACTATTAACCAACAACATCACAATCCGATTTTCACGATCTAATCAAATCCTGATGGATCTAATTAAGTCACGTCCTTTAGTAGGGATTTAACGATATTATCAATATCGCGATAGCAAAACTGTCTGGATATTATCGTGGTCACATGACGATATGAAGCGATCGGTATTCTGGGCAAAAAGTGTAGTTTATTTATATATTTAAACTTCTTATTCTAAAAGGTGTTTAAAGTGGTGTTTTGGGTCATTATCTGTCAACCAAACTCGAAGCGAAAGCACAATATAGTCTCTTCTTCAAGTGTGTCTGAGTGTTTTAAAGCGAAGCTGCACTTGGTTCAGACGATCAGCTGCTGATCCGGTGTTTTCTGCGTCTCAGAATGAATGAATGCAGTCACTGCTGGGAGTTTAGCACACGTTTGGGAACAAAGTTCTGCTTTATTTCAGCTGCAGATGATTACAGCGTTTCACTAGATTTGTAGTGAGACGGGTTTTTGTTTTCTCTGAAGCTGGAGTTCCTTCAAAATAAAAGCTTAAAGTACAGCATGAATTACTGACAGCGAGCGGTTTAAATGCAGTCCAAACTCACAATATCTCTCGAAGTGTAGAAATTAGGAAAGACGTTTTGGAATTTCCCTACTGTAGTGTAAAGCAGAAATAATATATATATATATACACACAAATTTACAGATATTCAGTAAATTTAATTTAATAAAGATATTCATGCAAATATGTTTAACTTTTTTGTGAAAGTAAATTAGCTTAAGCATTTGCAAATCATATTTTGTAAAATACATTAATTTTGAGCCTGTTTAGCTTCATATTATTTGACTGGCTTCAACTTTATCCACAACAGCATGAATATGATATGAAATTCTGATTTCTACAACAGTTTCATCTCATGCATTTATCTCTAAACAAGTAAGATGTTTTGATAAAGCATTTGCATTATAAAAATTAAAAAAAAAGCAAAACTGGAAAGAAAATCCAACTTGTAGGCAGATCTATTGCATTTCACGAAACTCTGACAGTGTTTGTGGGTCATCTGAACTTCGTTTACGTGTGGAACTGAACATAAGCACAAGCACACTGTAAAAAAATGACCGTAATTTTAACGGTAAAAAACTGTGAAAATGCTACAGTAAAAACCTGTTAAATGGTTAACGGTAAGTTCACGGTAAACGTAAACTGACGTTCCCAGAATTCCCTGCGTTGCATTTCAAAGTGTGTTTGAATTTGATGTTTTTTCTTTGAAATAACTGTTTCTTCTTAGTTTTTTCTTACCAGTTATGTTTATTAGGGTTGTATGTTACACCTGATGTTGTTAAATGAATGTTTATTGCATTATTTGTTATCATGATGGTGTTTAGTGTTTGTGTGAATGACACTGTGCACCTTCTATATATGTTAATAATTAAAAGCTGCTTGTGATAGGCTTTGGTTCATCATATAACTCTCATCAGCTCCTGCTTTTGGTGGTTATCAGTGTATTACAAAGGTACAAAACAGATTTCAGTACTTCAATAGGTTGGTATATTAACATTATATCAGTTAATGAAATTATGGTATTTAACTGTAAATTTAAGTTAAAAGCGTAAAACCTAAAATGTTGTTACCGTAATTTTTACGGTAGAATTACGGCAACCACAGCTGCTGTTTTTTTTACCATAAATTTTCCAGATTTGTTTTTTACAGTGCAGCGAGTGAAGCGTCTGAGTTTTAATCCGCTGACAGACGGACTGGAGCTCAGACCTGTGTCACAACAGCAGCAGCGAGCGATTGGGTTTCACAGGAACCTGTCAGGAGCTTTTGTCTGTGGATGAGGGAGCGTGTGTGTGTTTGGATGATGGATGGATGGAGGGAGGCACATAAACACATACCTGAACTCCACTGTGAAACCAGAAACCCGAGACGAGCAAGATGGAAAAGCCATTGTGAGCCCGGTCGCTCGCTTCTGCTGTTTTGTCTTCTGCACTTCCTGTGAATGTGAATCTATTACCGTTTCCGTCTGGGTTGTGAAACAAGCGGTTCATATCGGCCTGCGCAACATATTGAACAGTCACGATTCAAGCATTAAGTTTTGTGATATAAAAATTAAACAGCTTTGTAAATTCTGCAATCTGCTTTTTATTTGCTCATTAAACAGGAAATAAATAGTATCATAGTTTAACAGCGTCTGATTTAAACTTCAGTAGCAAACTAAATTTGATTCAGTTCAAATGCTCTTTTTTAATGAATCAGTTCAAGACTCTGGTTCAGTTGCATCATCACTTTGCTGCATTTTTCATGTTATTTGTTTTTATAAAAACAAATGCTTATTTTTATGTACTGCTATAATGGTTTATAAAAATCAACAGTTATATTTAACTTTTAAGTATATGTTATTTTTATTATTATTAATTACATAATATTATTAAATATACAAATATGATTAATTATTTATAAAACATTAAATATTCATATTTAATATTAAACTATTATTAAAGAATACTGCATATTGTTATTGCATGTTATTAAATTACTATTTTTATTAAATTAATTAATTATTATTATTATTTTTAAATTAAATATTAATATTTAAAATGGATAAAAAATACTATTACATTTATAAAATATAAAATATTTAATTTATTCTGAAATTATTATTATTAAATAAGAATAATCATTTGATTATATTAAATTAAATATGCAATTACTTATTAACATTTATTTTATAATTAAATATTATTCATATTATTAAATATGTATAAAATACTATTACATATTTATAAAAATATTTATATTTTAATATTGTGATTTGTAAAAAATAATATTAAATAATAATAAATAATTAAATATTTATAACAACACTACTTTTACTGTATTTTACTTCTTTTATTAAACATTTTGAATCTGCTTAGCTACAATGATCATTTCTTCGACCAACAAATTTAAATTAAAATTAAACAAAAAAACAAACCAAACACATAGATTTTTAAACATAAATAAATGAGTTACATTAAATAATTGGTGAAAGCCTAATAAAATGAGGAGTTCTTAGCTATATTGCCAAGCTCTACTCAGTCAGAACTTATTTCTTTTAACTAGAAAATACACTGGAAATGTATGATTGTCATGACAAATGGTTCCTTGAATGTTTACGT
This sequence comes from Barbus barbus, assembly GCF_936440315.1. NCBI lineage: Eukaryota > Metazoa > Chordata > Actinopteri > Cypriniformes > Cyprinidae > Barbus > Barbus barbus. The sequence goes on from NC_136723.1 coordinate 25,377,877, forward strand.
TCTTCTAAAGTGGACTAAAACACTCCTGCAGTGTTTTGATACCAATATCATACTTCTGAACTGAACTTTTAAATTATGAAATGTATTAATTTTTTAAAGAGTAATATGGGTAATGAGACCCACACCTTTATATCTGAAATCCATTTTAACATTCAATATCCCTTAATGGCAACTTATTAGGTTATATTTGTATTTATACATGTTTACTGTAGTGGTAACCAAGGAAATGTACAAATACTGTAGTTGAACTCCAGTCAGTTTAATTTGAGCTTTTGACATCTTCAGCTATGATTGATCTTGTCTGTTTTGTGTTGTTCTCTTTCCCTTGAAACTTACCCTGCTGTGACGCATAAACAGCTAAATAAAAATAAACCTCAAAATCCTCAAAGAACATTTGTAGAACACCACAAAACAGACATCATAAAGCTGAAGATGTCAAAAGCTCAAATTATGATATTAAATTCTTTTCATTTATTTCAAAGCCAGAGTATTTCTTATTTGTTCTTAAAGAGGCTGTTTGATTTAGTTTACCCATAAATATTAATTAATGCATGAACTATCAAACATGTAGTTAAGGATGCCGTTATTCATGAATCCATATGACTCCTGTTGTATTTAATGATAGCTCTTCATTAACTCATGATTAGTTAACAGCTTTAATAAGCATTAGTATTTGATGAATTAAGTATTAATTTAGACATTAGTACATGATTATTCATCTGAATAATGAAGTGTTACCAAAAAAACTAACAAGAAACAGTTATTTCAACAATAACATCAAATTTGAATTGTAACGCAGGGAATTCTGGGAATGTCCATTCACGGTTATTTACTGCAAATTATACATTCTTTTTCACTTTCAAAAACTGGTATACTACCGTAAAATTACATGTAATGTCCAATACAGTTTTTCCACTGTATATAGAAGGGGAACTTACCGTTAACCAATTAACATGTTTTTACTGTAGCATTTTTACAGTCTTTTACATTGAAATGTAAATGAAAATGAAAGAAATGCAAATAAACTCTTCATTTTTATTTGAGTATCGATACACTGTAAAAAAAAATCTGCTGAAGCTGGTTGCCTTAAAATTTTAAGTCGGTTCAACTTTTTTTTTTTACAGTGTACTTTCAATACTTGCATCAGTATATATCAATACTTCAGGATGAAGTACTTCAGGCTCATACTTAAAAATAAAGGTGCTTCAGGATGCCATAGAAGAACTTTTTTGTCTAAATGGTTCCTTAAAGAGCCTTTAACATCTGAAGAACCTTTCTGTTTCACAAAACAGGTTCTTCAGATTATAAAAAAGTAAGAAAGAGATGGTTCTTTGACTGAATGGTTCTTTGTGGAACCAAACACGGTTCTTCTATGGCGTCGCTGTGAAGGAGCTTTTAAGCAGTTTTATTTGTAAGAGCGCAGGCTCCAGTCTTCTCTGAATCCCTGAAGAGTAGCGTCCTGCCATTCTTTCTAAACCCACCACCCATAATGCATCTGTGCTTGGGATTAATGCAGCGTTTGACACTCTGAGTGATTCATGAAGAGCCTGCGATCAACAAACGATGGATGGACGGATGGCACGCATCGGGATGCATTAAGCGCAGGGCTCTGAATTGTTTCGGTGGGAAATCAAAGACGGAGGGCCGTAAATCTCTGGCCGGCTGCAGTCAGCGAGTCAAAAGTCAGACGCATTTGGTTTGCAGTGTGTGACATGTTGATGAGATAATAATTCAAATCATCTGTGAGAATCATCTTTCATCTTCAGAGCCTCGGAGAGATCTGAGATGAGTCGGGTTTTATTCCTTTCACATGCGACACTTCATGTGTTTACGGGAAAGACACGAGCTGATAGACATCACAAGTGATTCTCTCGAGTTTCAGAACACGTCTCCCGTCTCATGATTCATCAGTGAGAGATATCATAAAATAATAAACCTTCGGAAACAGATCAATATTGTTGCTTATTTTTATGTAGTATATCGTTAATAAAAAACAAAATTTTATTTTTATAATGAAATATTATTACTTCTAAAAATATTACATATATAGAAAATATTCAATATTTATATTCTTATATATTATAAAATAATATTACATATGCTAGCAAAATGGCAAATGAATGACTTTATGCACATCTCTTTCTGTTCTCCCCTTCAGCAACACTGCCACCTCTGTGCTCATTAATGCTCACCCACAATCCCCTGCTCTCATTGGCCACGCTCACTTCCTGCAATTACACGAGCGGAAGGCGGGGTCAAAGGTCGGCTAACGCAGCTCAGACTGCAGCTGTGACCCCGAGCCACAACAAACACACACACACGCACACACACACACACGCACACACAGACACACACACAGACACACACACAGACACACACACACACACACACACACAGACACACGCACAGACACACGCACGCACACACACACGCACACACAGACACACACACAGACACACACACAGACACACACACACACACACACACACAGACACACACGCACACACACACGCACACACAGACACACACACAGACACACACACAGACACACACACACACACACACACACAGTACTGCTCACCAAGCCTGCATTTATTTGATCCAAAATACAGCAAAAATATTTTTTACTATTTAAAATAACAGTTTAATTTATTAATTTAATTTGTAATTTATTTCTGTGATCTGCAGCTGTATTTTCAGCATTACTCCAGTCTTCAGTGTCACATGATCTTCAGAAATCATAATAATATACTGATTTACTCAAACATTTCTGATTATTATTATTATTATTATGATGTTGAAAACAGCGAGTATATTTATTATTTATTATTAAATATTCTGAAACATTATAAATATCTTTATCATCACTTTTTGATCAATTTAAAGCATCCTTGCTAAATAAAAGTATTAATCCACCCCTTTTATTTCAGATAAATGCTGATCTTTGGATCTTTCTATTCATCAAAGAATCCTGAAAAATATGTACTCAACTGTTTTAAATATTGATAATAATACTAATAATGTTTGTTGAGCAGTAAATCAGTATATTATAATGATTTCTGAAGATCATGTGACACTGAAGACTGGAGTAATGATGCTGAAAATACAGCTGCAGATCACAGAAATAAATTACAGTTTAACACATATTCACATAGAAAACAGATATTTTAAATATATGCATATATACTGTATATAAATATATAAAACTCAGAACATGAAGTAAATGAACTTTGGTTTTTGAGCTGCTCTACAGATCTGACCATTCAGATTCAGATTCAGGATTCATTTACAGAGCAAATAGAGTTCAGGGCATTAAACTAGTTAGTAGTTTCCAGCTTCTGCTTCAGTGCAGGAATTCACTCTTTCTTTCAGATCTCACATGTGAACTTAAACTTCTTCTGACACTGACTGAGAACCAAAACATCCAAACCACTAAAACAATACCGTTTACAGCATTAAAGTCATCTTTAAAGTCTGCTTTTCTTTGTGCATTGTTTAATTTCTGTGCATAAAACTCATGTAGTGCTTAAAAAAGGTAATGGATATACATGATCACACACACATACTCATGGAGCAGGCGCAGAATGTCTAACAGTTTTTTAGTGTTTTTCAGTTTTTCAGCATTCAACACCATCATCCCTCAACAGCTCACTAACAAACTGGTCCAGCTGGGGCTCAACACCTCTCTGTGCTACTGACTGTTGGACTTCCTGACCGGGAGACCTCAAGCAGTACGGGTCGGCAGTAACACATCCAGCACCATCACACTGAACACTGGGGCCCCCCAAGGATGTGTGCTGAGCCCCCTCCTCTTCACTCTGCTGACCCACGACTGCACACCATCACACAACTCCAACCTGTTCATTAAGTTTGCGGATGACACGACTGTGGTGGGTCTCATTAGCAACAGAGATGAGACAAACTACAGGAGCGAGGTGAGCCACCTGGCCGGGTGGTGCAGTGACAACAATCTCTCTCTGAATGTGGAGAAGACGAAGGAGATTGTTGTTGACTTCAGGAGAGTACTCACTCAGCATGCCCCTCTGACCATCAACGGTGCGACTGTGGAGAGAGTGAGCAGCACCGAGTTCCTGGGTGTGCACATCACTGAGGACCTCTCCTGGACTAACAACACTGTAGCACTGGCCAAGAAAGCACAGCAGCGTCTCTACTTCCTCCGCAAACTCAGAAGAGCCAGAGCCCCGGCCCCCATCATGTGCACCTTCTACAGAGGCACCATCGAGAGCATCTTAACCAGCTGCATCACTGTGTGGTATGGCGCCTGCCGCAAGTCACTTTAGCGCATAGTGAGAGCAGCCGAGAAGATCGTTGGTGTCTCTCTCCCCTCCCTCCAGGACATCTACAGCACCCGTCTCACCCGCAGAGCCCTCCGCATTGCAGGCGATCCCACCCACCCGACACACAGCTTCTTCAGTCTGCTGCCATCAGGGAGGAGACTGCGGAGTCTCCAGGCGAGGACCAGCAGACTGAAGGACAGCTTCATACATCAGGCTGTCAGGAAGCTGAACTCCCTCCCGTCCTTGCCCCCCCTCCCCTCTTTTACCCAATACAACACTGATACTACGACCCCCCCCCCCAGCTCCCCACATCCCCAGGACCCTTACACCCCCCCCCCCCCCCCACTCACTTACAAACTGTGACCAGCACCTGTCACTTGTGCAGCATTGGACTGAAATATTTTGTCTTGGTGAGCAGAAGAAATTCTTTTAAAAATGTTTAAAATCTTACTGTTCAAAGACTTGAAATATCAATAAGTAATGGTAATTTTTGCGCTGCATTTTCACATTATGCCATGTTTTTATGCCATTCTTCTGTGTAAATAACATAAAGCAGGGCTAAAAGTTGACGGCATGTTTCTGAGAAGGAGCTGAGCTCATTACTGGGACTCTAAACTCTGACCTCGGCTGCTCCAGGCTGGAAATTCACCTTGGTGAAGGAATCTCACACGCCTCTGTTCTCCAGGAACATCAGAAGCTTGTTAAAATCTCCCAGAAGCCCTTGGGGTATGCAGATTCAGAGCACAAAGGCGCAGTGTTCGGCGGAGTCCAATAGCGACATTAAACATCTGAGAGATGTCGGGAAACAAAGCTGACGGTTTTTAGAGAGACTCTAATGAGATAAGAGACTACAGGAGCAAACACATGTCACCGCTCAACAAGTGACACACAGAGAGACGGACGGGACAGATAGTGTCATGCTAAACAATCTGACAATATTCTGCTTATTTTGAGATTATCATCATCAATCATAACTGCACACGTCCAGCTGACTAACTGAAGACATCAATCCACTTTTCTACGTGTTTCAATATTATTCTTAATAAATAATGCACATTTTTTTGAATATTTTGAGTATTGAAATAATATTTAAATATTGTAAATATTTATTTTCATAAATATAAACATTGTAAATAAGTGTTCATTTACACTCAGCATCTTATATTAAAAATAAATTTAAATGTAATATTAAAATAAATTAAACTATATTTAAATGTATATATAATTAATATATATTTATATTAAATTATATATTAATTGTAATATTAATAAAATTTACCAATTAAACTTAATTATAAAATGTATTTTATACAATAAAAAATTGATACAATCAAAAACATTTTTATTGTTTAATAATAATAATAATTAGTAGTAGTAGTAGTAATTCTTTTTATATAATAATTAATATTATTTTGTAGTCATATATATAAATCACAAGAATGTATTAAAATTCAATTAAAATTAATTATATTAAACCAATAAATTAAGTTAAAATATAAATTATTTAATTTTGTTTAAATTTTTTAAATATAAATTATTATTATTATTTATTAATTTAAAATTATTACTAGTAATAGTTTTAATATAACTATTATATCATATAATAATTCATTTGTTACAGTAATATTCATATATAAATCACAAAAGGTTTGCCAAATTTTGCACAAGCACAGAAAAAAGAAAAGAGCATAAAAAAAGACTGATATTTTAAAATCAATCACAAAAACAAAAAGTGCAATTAGACTGTTTCCCTCAAACAGTCCACCCCTACTCTCTGAGTTTATTTTGTGATAAATATCATATTTATATTGCCCACCTGCTCTTCTAATATTGGAATCAGCCATTAAAACCCAGAATGATGCACCTCAAGTGACCGTGACCTGTGATGACGTAACATCATCAGCATTTAACGAACCGAGCGCGGCATCGTGGCACGTTTTCACACCGAACGACGCCACAGAGAAATAAAAGCAGTAAAACAGCGCCGGCCCACTGGGTTTAATTCAAACAAGCCTCCGGCCGCCAAAGCCAGACCACACAGACAAAATGAGCACTTTCCCACACGCAGGCTTTTAGAAATCCCACCCAAAACACACATCAGGCCCTGTAATGGCTTTCTCTCATTACGCCGCAGTATAAATGACTCCTGTAGCTGCTGACACTCAATAACGAGACCGCTTATCAGACACACGATACTCACGGATATCACAACACACACGCTACGACTAAAGACGGCCAAAAACCATGAGGTCAGATCAGATCCAAGGACGAGGATGACGAGTCTGTGCTCTTTACTTCATCAGCTGCTACACAGAAAATCTTATTACAGTCTCATACACCTCTGTTTATCAGTGCATACAGTATACAGGTACATCCTGCATAGTGTTCAGTAACGAAACAAACTAGTACTCCAGTAAATAAACTAGTACTCCCAACACAAGCCCTGAACCCAGAGCTATCTGAGCTGTCCCCAGCGCTCATTAACCCCTGTAAAATACACCGTATAAATAAACATGTTTATCTTCAACGCTGAAGTGTGTCATTTATTCAATGTTAAAATATTTGCTCACATCCCAAATTACACTTTAAACTAGAGCTGGACAACCATTAATCACGATTAATCACATCCAAAATAAAAGATTGGTAACACTTTAGAATAAGGAACACTTACTCACTATTAACTACAACTTTTAAACACTTTCAAAAACACAGATTTGATTGTAGAGCAGCCCAACTTCTGACTCAACCAATGGCGTGAGTGCGGGGGCGGGGCTACCTGCGTGACTGACCAATGGCAGGCGAGGGGTGTGTTTGGGGTAACAGTTTGATAAGTCATTATTATTTTTCTAGTTCAGTTTACTAACAGAGCAGAAATGACACATTTCTTAACCAAGCATTCAAAGCAAAGCTTAACCAAAGATTCAATATTGCAGGAATCAAAGGCAAAAGGAAAACATCAGCCGCTGAAAAACACATTTCGGTTTGGTCTCGCACCGATTGCTAAAGTCTTTGACCGACTGTCTTACCTCCGTCTGCAGATGAATGAAGCTCCTTATGGATTTACGATCTTCAGATGTCTCAACATCTACAAGAACAGTCAGAATATTTCGTAAGACCTTGAGGAGCAATAAATCATATCCCTGGGAGTTATGCAATATCATTTAATAGGCCTATAGAATCAACTGGTAAAACTCCTTCAGGAATCATCTCTCATCAAACAGCAATTCATCAACATGTCAAAAAACTTCCAGTAATTGCAAACCTAAGCAACGAGAGCTTGATGTGTTTGGTTTCATTACTAATCTAAATATGCCTATGCATGCTTGAACATCTAAAAGCAGCTAATTCAAGAATAAACACAAAACCCAACACAGATTACAATATCTCTTGATGTTCAAATGCATTTGTGACTCTGGAGCACCAAACCAGTCATAAAGGTCCATTTTTTAAAATTGAGATTTATGCATTATCTGAACGCTGAATAAATAATCTTTCCATTGATGTATGGTTTGTTATGATAGGACAATATTTGGCTGAGATACAACTATTTGAAAATCTGGAATCTGAGGGAGCAAAAAAATCTAAATATTGAGAAAATCTCCTTTAAAGTTGTTCAAATTAAGTTCTTAGCAATGCATATTACTAATCAAAAATGAAGTTTTGATATATTTACAGTAGGCGATTTACTAAATATCTTCATGGAACATGATCTTAATATCCTAATGATTTTTGGCATAAAAGTAAAATGTATAATTTTGATCCATACAATGTATTGTTGGCTATTGCTCCAAATATACCTGTGTTACTGATGACTGCTTCTGTGCTGCAGGGACATAAAGGCGATGCAGGAGTTGAATCTCTTACTCGAATGATGTGTAAGAGACCTGTTTTCATCACAACAGACCGGGTTTATTTCTCTTAAACTGTGCTGACAGCAGCTCGTGAGAATGATCCTGAGACTGCAGCGAGATTCACGAGGAACTTACATCACAAATACATGCAGATCACTGACCGACAGAATATCGATAAACACGGCGGATTAAACCCGACAAGTCTCCGTTCAAACTCTCACCTTCAGTCCCGATCCTCTACAGTCCTCCGCTCCAGAGCCACCGCTGCACACACACATCCAGCGAGGAATGACTCGATTAAACCGACTCCTTCTGCCCAACTCCAGGAGGAAAGCTGCTTTTCTTTCCTTCAGTGTGTGTGTGTGTGTGTGTGAGTGAGTGTGTGTGAGAGTGAGTGTGTGTTGAGGCGCACAGGCTCCAACCACCGACGCCTCAGAGAAATACACCTCAATACAATCTCCTCATCCCTCTTCTCCATCAAACACACACACACACACACACACACACACACACACACACACACACACACACACACACACACACACACACACACACACACACACACACACACACACACACACACACACATACACACACATACATACACACACACACACACACACACACACACACATATATATATATATATATAAACAAAATTATATTAACCAGGTTAACAAAATTGATGAATATATAAAACATCTTTAAAACAGAAAGAGTAACAAAAACAACAACTCACTTCAATATCAGATAAATACGGAAGATAGTTTTACGCTAAAGAATAAAGTTTAAAATCTACATTACAACATTAAACTACAAAAAACAAATATAAAACGCAATTCAGTCTTCAAACATATATATATAAAATACACCTATATATATATATATATATATATATATATACACATGCATATATACTGTATATAAATATATAAAACTCAGAACATGAAGTAAATGAACTTTGGTTTTTGAGCTGCTCTACAGATCTGACCATTCAGATTCAGATTCAGGATTCATTTACAGAACAAATAGAGTTCAGGGCATTAAACTAGTTAGTAGTTTCCAGCTTCTGCTTCAGTGCAGGAATTCACTCTTTCTTTCAGATCTCACATGTGAAGTTAAACTTCTTCTGACTGAGAACCAAAACATCCAAACCACTAAAACAATACCGTTTACAGCATTAAAGTCATCTTTAAAGTCTGATTTTCTTTGTGCATTGTTTAATTTCTGTGCATAAAACTCATGTAGTGTTTAAAAAAGGTAATGGATATACATGATCACACACACATACTCATGGAGCAGGTGCAGAATGTCTAACAGTTTTTTAGTGTTTTTCAGTTTTTCAGCATTCAACACCATCATCCCTCAACAGCTCACACACAAACTGGTCCAGCTGGGGCTCAACACCTCTCTGTGCAACTGGCTGTTGGACTTCCTCAAGCAGTACGGGTTGGCAGTAACACATCCAGCACCATCACACTGAACACTGGGGCCCCCCAAGGATGTGTGCTAAGCCCCCTCCTCTTCACTCTGCTGACCCACGACTGCACACCATCACACAACTCCAACCTGTTCATTAAGTTTGCGGATGACACGACTGTGGTGGGTCTCATTAGCAACAGAGATGAGACAAACTACAGGAGCGAGGTGAGCCGCCTGGCCGGGTGGTGCAGTGACAACAATCTCTCTCTGAATGTGGAGAAGACGAAGGAGATTGTTGTTGACTTCAGGAGAGTACACACTCAGCATGCCCCTCTGACCATCAACGGTGCGACTGTGGAGAGAGTGAGCAGCACCAAGTTCCTGGGTGTGCACATCACAGAGGACCTCTCCTGGACTAACAACACTGTAGCACTGGCCAAGAAAGCACAGCAGCGTCTCTACTTCCTCCGCAAACTCAGAAGAGCCAGAGCCCCGGCCCCCATCATGTGCACCTTCTACAGAGGCACCATCGAGAGCATCCTAACTAGCTGCATCACTGTGTGGTATGGCGCTTGCAACGCATCCTGCCGCAAGTCACTTCAGCGCATAGTGAGAGCAGCTGAGAAGATCATTGGTGTCTCTCTCCCCTCCCTCCAGGACATCTACAGCACCCGTCTCACCCGCAAAGCCCTCCGCATTGCAGGCGATCCCACCCACCCGACACACAGCTTCTTCAGTCTGCTGCCATCAGGGAGGAGACTGCGGAGTCTCCAGGCGAGGACCAGCAGACTGAAGGACAGCTTCATACATCAGGCTGTCAGGAAGCTGAACTCCCTCCCGTCCTTGCCCCCCCTCCCCTCTTTTACCCCATGCAACACTGAACTCTGACACTATGAGACCCCCCCCAGCTCCCCACATCCCTAGGACCCTTACACCCCCCCCACACCTACTTACAAACTGTGACCAGCACCTGTCACTTGTGCAGCATTGGACTGATCACTACCTCTTCAGATAGTCTGATAAAAAGACTGTTCTCTTGTCACTTTAACAGACTGATAAGCTCTTCTTGCACTACACATATATCTGCACAGTTTTGTTTTTATTTAACTGGTTTGCACTCTATCTATTCTGCCATGTGCCTTATGCCACTTTATCTATCTCTTTCTTTATTTTTCTACAAATGTCCTCATTTGTATAGCTGTATAGTTGTATGTACATATGTTTAATTAAACTGTATTTATCTGTTTAAACGTGTTTAATGTTAACTGTATGCACCAAGGGTCTGAGAGTAACGCAATTTCAATTCTCTGTATGTATGTGCCGTACATGTGGAAGAATTGACAATAAAGCAGACTTGACTTGACATATTATGGAGCAGGTGCAGAATGTCTAACAGTTTTTTAGTGGAGGTGGAGGACTAATGCAGTTTAACTGTTTTATAATCTGATCATCATAAACATGCACTGCAACCTACTGGCAAACTCAATCATTACCGGAAGACGGTGAGTGTTTGCTAATATCCATTTCCCAGTGACTGAAAATGATCCAGCATCGTATGAAAGACGAGCACAGGTCGTGTGGTTGTGGTGGAGTGATGGTTTGGGATCTGGAGACTGAAGGATCGCTCTCAGGTGACCCGGAAAATACACAATGACACTCATTATTAAAGCATTTACAGTAGAGATGCAAACATGTTTCTGATGATGCAGCGATATTTTAGTATCACTGAAATACTATTTATATGTATAGTTATCTAAAACTAAAGGCATTAAATATATATATATATATATATATATATATATATATATATACTGTAGGGTGAAGTCAACTAAAATGGACTATCAGGTAAAATGGGCCAAAATAGGTTTATAGGCCTACTGTAGATATGTCTCCATACAAAATCTTAAGTCTTTAAAAAAAATACAAGCATACACACACCTATACAACATGATCAGTTCATTTTTAATTGCGTTGTTTAATTAAATATTCATTCAACTTTCTATTTAATGAAATGCATTTATAGTGTTGCTATGGCACACTAAAGACAAGAGAGTCAAATTACTGATAAAAATAAAATGATTAAAGCTGAAATGACCAGTGTTGTTCTCTTTTTATTTTGACCCATTTTACCTGAATGTTGTGCCGTGGCTCAAGAAGGTACCTGCTGATACTCCAACTCTCTAATTTTAGAACTTTTATACTTTTTCACATTTAAAAAATATAAATATATTTAAGAGACCCATGCTAATTTATAAGAATATCATTAGATCTCATGCATAGCTTATTTGATGGTATTATAAGTCATTTACCAAAACGTGGCCCATTTTAGCTGACTTCACCCTATAATATATACTGTGTGTGTGTGTATACAGTTGAAGTCAAAACTTTACATACACCTTTCAGAATCTGCAAAATGTTAATTATTTGACCAAAATAAGAGGGATCATACAGAATGCATGTTATTGTTTAGTTAGTACCGACCTGACAGAAGCTCCACAGTGCAGCAGAAAGACAGCAACAGGACAGGACACAGATAATAAAATAATAATATACAAATATACATATAGGCAATGTACAAAGCAGCAAAAACACAATATATAATATAGACAACTATGCATGTACAGGTCAAGTATGAGAAAATAAAGATAAAAGAAGTGAGTGTGGTGAATGGATAGTGTATTATAGTTGTGTGTTCCACGTTTATTATTGAGTGTTCATGAGATGGATTGCCTGAGGGAAGAAACTGTTCCTGTGTCTGTTCGTTCTGGTGCTCAGAGCTCTGTAGCGTCCACCAGACGGTAACAGTTCAAAGAGGGAGTGTGCTGGATGTGAGGGGTCCAGAGTGATTTTTGAAGAAAGTACAACCTCTGCTGGGCCTTCCTGACAATGGAGTCAATGTGAATATCCCACTTCAGGTCCTGAGAGATGGTGCCAAAAAGCCAAAATCTAAGCCAAAAGCCAAAGTCGTTCATGAGTCCCTTGTTTGTCCTGGCTCTTAATGCATGGTTTGTCCTTCTGGAGCATCAGTGAGTGTTTGAATCTTCTGTAATAGCTGCACATGAGTCCCTCAGTTGTCCTCAGTGTGAAAAGATCGATCTCAAAATCATACAGTCATTGTTGGAAAGGGTTCAAATACACAAAAATGCTGGAAAACCAAAGAATTTGTGGGAGCTGAAGGATTTTTCTGAAGAACAGCAGGCAGTTTAACTGTTCAGGACAAACAAGGGACTCATGAACAACTATCACTAAACAAATAAAAAACACAGCTTTGGATCGTTCAGGTAACAACACAGTATTAAGAATTAAATGTATGTAAACTTTTGAACAGGTCATTTTTATAAATTCAACTATTATTTTCTCTTGTGGACTATATGTAAACATCTTTTATGTGAGATATCTTATTCAGGTCAGTACTAAAACAATAACATGCATTCTGTATGATCCCTCTTATTTTGGTCAAATAATTAACATTTTGCAGATTCTGAAAAGGGGATGTAAAGTTTTGACTTCATTTGTATACACACACATATACAGCAATTTTAGTTTATGGCTTTAGTTTTAGTTAACAATACCTTGTAGCATGAAGAAATAATATTTTTGTTAACATTACTTTAACATTGTTTTTATAAATTTTTCGTTTGAGTAATTTTGTACTTTAAACAAATGACTAGCTGAAATGGTAATTTGTGTTTTATAAATTTGCATGTCATCTTTGTCTTGTCCACACACATGGTTTTAATGATAACAGCACTGTTTTCAGTGGATGTTGTAAAAAATGAAAAACATTTTAAATCACACTATGAGGCTTTGAGAAGAACAGGGTTTTATTTTTCATCCCATCTCAGAATAAATGAATTACAGGCAACTAAAACAGAGAATAAAGATGCACATGAACCACCGACCCTTATTAGCTTGAAAACAAGTGCTAATGATTTAGAAGACAGTCTGAATGACTTTAGGCCTAAATATAATTTTTTTTGTATATTAATACAAATAAAGTCACTGAGACAATCAGACATCCCACAAACCTGACACAGAAACAACTCATAAAACATTAAATATCACTGCTCTGATAGTAATACGTGCAAACCCCCTGGAAAGCCCCCGAAATCTTCCATCCCGCCTCAATAAATATAAATCATACCAGCTTAAAGAGTGCTGGATGTACTGCAGCGGGACGCAGGAGAGAGACGCCGTCCAAACGCTTCAACACACTCACACTGATCTCACGCGTGTGACAAATATATTAGCACAGAGTCATGGCTCTTTAAATACATGTGGAAAACAGAATATGAACTTCTGTCATGCTAAAAATAACAAATGAAAAATCTTTTGATTTGGAGTCGTTTTTAATCATGGTAAAGATCTCAATAAAACACTGCATCGCATGATATACTCGCTCAAAAACAGACAAAAACACCCAAAATGCAACACTGAACATGAAACCGAGCCTTATTCAGAGAAGCAGTTTCTGATCTCATGATGAAGGAAACTGAAGCAAATATATCTATCTCTTCTCATAAACATAAACATGTACTAAAATAAATCTCAAGTGTCAAATATGGCCAGCAAGGCGTTTGACTGCGAGATCAGAACTGGACCGTGTGAGCGTGTTTCTTGCACAAGGGCTTGTCTTTCTTGCAGAAGAAGGTCTGACCCTCCAGACTCGTGCTGCACACCTACAGGACCAGAGAGAGACACCACAACATCATCAAAACCAGACATTAACCCTCTAATAAAACTAAAATACAATCAAATAAAAACTGACATCATACTTTGATTCATTCTCTTAAATGTCATTTTTATTTAAGAACCAGTGAAACTCTGGATATATTTGTGATTTCTAGACCTTTAAAGGTTATGGGAATGTCTATAATAATAATAATAATAATAAAAAAAAATGTTTCTAGTTATCTCAAGATATAAATATTTTGAGTAGAAATGGCTATTTGTGAGTAAATCAAACAAGTCAATAAATAAATAAAAATAAAGCAAATAAATCAATGAAATGAGTAAATTAAGTAAATAAACAATGTATATGAAGGAAATAAATCAAGTAAATAAGTGAATTATTAAGTATATAAATAAAAAGTAAATAATTAAATTATAAAAAGGTAAATAAACAAAGTAAAATAAAATAAACTAAATAAGTAAATATATAAAGTAAACAAGTAGAAGGAAATAAGTAAAGAAAAAACAAATAAGTAAATAAAGTTAGTAAATAATGAATCAAGTAAATCACTAATTCAATCAATTAATTAATCTTGTCCTGTAATCAGAAACTGCTGGAGAAATCTCAGGTCATTAAGTGTGTGAGCATTCAGTTGAAACAGGTTTTATTTGAACTATTTTCATATCTTTGCTCTCCCCGTTTGTTTAAATACACAGGGTTTCATCCTCAGAGCAGAAGCAGCTGTAAGATCATTCCGTCCTGGACCGTGTGGAAGGAGGAAACTGCATCTGATTCACTAAATACTGTTTTCTGTGAGTAACTGCAGTTTGAAAACACATCAAAGGAAAGACACAGTGAGGTGTGTTATAGAGTGAACGTGTGTGTGTGCGTGCGAGCGTGTGTGTGTGTGCGTGTGTGTGTGTGTGTGTGCGAGCGTGTGTGTGCGAGCGTGTGTGCGTGCGAGCGTGCGTGTGTGTGCGTGTGTGTGTGTGTGTGTGTGTGTGTGTGCGAGCGTGTGTGTGTGTGTGCGAACGTGTGTGTCTGTAATTGTCTTTCCCCCCCTTTATTACGTTATATTTACTTGTATGTTTTGAAGCTATATTTATTTTTAATTCTTAACAATAATTCATTAATTACACATATATACACATACATATATATATACACACACATTTAGGTTACACTTTATTTTAAGGTGTCATTGTTAGTGTACTTATACATTTAAAGGAGTCATATGACGTTGCTAAAAAAAAACATTATTTTGTGTAATGCAATGTGTTTACGTGGTTCGTGGTTAAAAAACACATTCTACAGAGGCACCATTGAGAGTGTGCTGACCAGCTGCATCACTGTCTGGTACGGGAACTGCAGTGCTGCTGACCGCAAGACCCTCCAGCGGACAGTGAACACAGCTGCAAAGATCATCGGTGCCCCTCTCCCCTCCATCCTGGACATTTTCCTTACACGATGCTCCAGCAAAACCAACAGCATCGTGAAGGACTCCACCCATCCCTCCCACAGTCTCTTCCAGCTCCTACCATCAGGAAGACGGTACCGGAGCATCAGAGCCCGCTCCGCCAGACTGCTCAACAGCTTTTTCCCCCAGGCTGTGAGAGCCCTGAACTCAAATCACCCTGCCCCCCTCTGAAACCCCATGCAAACCCCTACCTCCTGAACATGGACCACCCCCCACCCCAAACCTTACCACACCAAAGAAAAACTGTATGGAACTTTAATTATTTTTTTATTTATTTTATTCTTATTTTTCTTTACACTATGGACACTCTCCTCTATGTGCACTATGGACACTTTACACTATGGACACTCACACTCTACACTATGTGCACTATGGACACTTACACACACTGCTGCGTGTGCACAATCCCACAAAAGACTCAGCAATATATGTATGTTTACATGCTCATGCACTACAAATCATCCTGCACTGTTCCCCAACCAGCTGCTGACTCAAATGTCTCTCTTTGCACATGTACAGTATTTGTGAAGCATTCGTATAGTTGTATTTTTTATCCTTTTAGTTTGTATAGGGTAAATACTTATATATAGTATACTTATAGTTAAATCTGTCAGTAGGTTAGTTGTGTATAGGTTTATAGTGTTTTTTACTTCATTGTTGTATGTCTGTATTTATGTAGCACCGTGGTCCTGCGAGACACGACATTTCGTTCCACTGTATGTCCCCACATGTAGCAGAATGACAATAAAGCTCAACTTGAACTTGAACATCTAATTATTTTCCACATACTGTACATTATTGAGGAGGTACAGCACCTGGCTGCATGGTGTGCTGACAATAGCCTGCTCCTCAACACCAGCAAGACAAAAGAGCTTATTGTGGACTTCAGGAAGAAGAAAAGTGGCACGCATGACCCCATCCACATTAACGGGATGGTTGTTGAACGTGTCTCCAGCTTCAAGTTCCTGGGAACCCACATCTCGGAGGACCTGACCTGGACCACCAACACATCCAGCCTAGTCAAGAAGGCTCACCAACGCCTCTTCTTCCTTAGGACACTGAAGAAGAACCACCTGTCTCCAGCCATCCTGGTGAACTTCTACCGGTGTGTGATTGAAAGCATCCTGACCAACTGCATCACAGTCTGGTATGGGAACTGCTCAGCTGCTGACCGCAAGGCACTACAGAGGGTGGTGAAAACCGCCCAACGCATCACAGGGACACCACTTCCTGCCATTGAGGACGTCAAGAGAAAACGCTGTTTACGTCGAGCTCGCGGCATTCTTAAGGACTCCTCTCACCCTGACCATAGACTGTTTAACTTACTGCCCTCTGGGAGGCGCTTCAGGAGCCTCCGATCAAGGACAAGCAGACTCAGGAACAGCTTTTTCCCTACAGCTGTCTCCCTACTGAACTCTGCCCGATGATACCCCCCCTCACACACCACCACAAACTCTTCACCCCCCCCCCCCCCCATCACTAAATTGATTAAAAAACAAAACAAAAAAAAACAACCAATCCACACACTGAGTACTATGCACTGGAAATTTTTATTTCTATGCACTTTCAATGTTCATTGCACTAGTGTTTATATATCTTAATGTATAGCTTATTCATATCCATTTGTAATTATGTTCATAGTTTTTGTTCATAGTGTACATACATTTATTGCATAATCCATCTGTATAGTATGTTCATATCACCCATCTGTATATCATACTGATAGTATTTAAAAACTTGTAAATTATGTCCATAGTACTGCCTTATCTGTATATCCTGTACCTCTGCTTATTGCACTTCTGGTTAGATGCTACTGCATTTCGTTGCCCTGTACCTTACATGTGCAATGACAATAAAGTTGAATCTAATCTAATCTAATTATTGTTGCTCCTCTATGCCCCGCCTTTCTGAAACGCTTCGATTTTTACAAAGCTCATCGTTCTGAGAAGCGAGGCGTGCTCTGATTGGCCAGCTATCCAGTGCGTTGTGATTGGCCGAATACCTCAAGCGTGAGATGGAAATGTTACGCCCCTCACCGTATAGTGATGCCGTGTCCCAGCGAGACGAGACTAGACAATAAAACCCATTACAAACGAGGCATTTGTTGCATCCAGTGGGGACATAATTACTGATTTTAATGACTTATACTGTCTTTTTACACATTACCATGTCTGCATTTGTGATCGGAGAAACGACAAACAACAAGCACTACTCTACACTGCTCAAAACTCTCGTTTGAATCATCAGTGGCAAATTCTTTAAATAAGAACACGTACTTACAGGCTGTGAGTCAGAAGCACCAGGCTGTCCTTGCACAGCTGGAATTGCCCCCCATAGAAACAGACTTTGTGCAGCCAACATTGTAGGCTACTCTTCCAGGTTCAGGAAACAGTCCTCCGTAAAATGCGCTGCACACACTCTATTATTTGGGTTGAACTGTTCTGGAACAGTGTTGTAAATACAACTTAACCACTGATTTCTAGTTGTGTGCTCTTTTGGAAGCCCAAACAAAGTACTTTTGCTTTCACAACGAAACACAGCGTCTCCAGGACACGGCGCCGGCGGCAGCAACAATACTGCACCCAGAATAAAAGTCACGCCCCCTTTCTTTGCGTATATGTTTGGGTGGTGTTATGAAAATCTCCCCACATCGTGACGTAGAGGGACGTGTTTGAATGAGCTGTTTTAGGGAGGCATGGCAGAGTCTTAACTTTTATAAAGAATATCTCTTTGGTTTTGAGACTTTAGTCTTTGCAACTTCAGGGATCTCATCTAAGCATGAAGAGCTTGTAACACTCCAAAGAGAAAGGACAACTTGAAATCGCATCATATGACCCCTTTAAGTACTGAGTAATATTAATTAACTACATGTACTTACTATATGGTTAGGGTTTGTCTTAGGGTTACTTGCATGTAATTATGCATAATTAATTATTATAATATAAAGTACTTGTAACGTGCAACAAAGACACCTTAATTATTTTAAAAAGTAGCCTGCTTATATAATTTAATAAAAATGCACAAAATAAAGTTGAAATAATGGTGATGAATCATGATATTAAACTGAATTGAATGGTGAAGCCTGTGCTGGTTCACACTCCTACTGTATTCAGTGTGTAACAGCAGCAAGCGCCGTGGCTCTTCTCGTACCGTACAGACGAAGCAGGTGTCGTGCCAGGTGAATCCCAGCGCCTCCAGGAACTTATCGCCCGCTTCGATGGGGAAGTCACATCCGTGACAGCTGGTGCCAAACAGGGTGTAGTAATCTAAACAAACCAATCACAGCTCAGCAGGAAGAATCAGCTTCACATCTCCATTCACACAGAGCTTCAGAAAATGGCATAAATCTGTTCAAAATAATCGCAATTACAATCTCAAGGGAACGATCGACAATTTGTCATTAACTTGTCTGAGTATAAAAGTTACTTGCCTGGAGAGAATTTTTATTTTTTTTAAATGGAGTTATATTATAAATATAATTATTTAGTGTAGTTATACAAAACACATTTTATTTAGTTAGATTTTTCATTTTAAATAAAATAATAAAAATAATAAATTGTGATAATACTGATGTATTTGAAAATAAAAAGGGAGTATTAATTACAAATACAATTATTTTATATTAAATTTAAAAATAAAATGCTAATATTTACTTCTTTATATATGAATTTTTCGTCACGATACGATATCGATTCTCATACCCAGCGATACGGTATTTGCCGATACCTCAAAATATTAGACGATACGATTACGATTCGATACAGGAGTATATCGATCGATATTATGATATTATATACCTATTTTAAATAACCATGTACATTTTATTAACTCACAAATGCAACCAAAATATATAACATGAACATTTATCTGAAATTTTCACATCCTGTACCTCAATTGGGACATTCACAACAGGCTACGCTACAGAAATATAATAATCATATGTAAAATAACTGCATAGTCTTCACTGTATAAATTAAATCTAGATTAATCAGTTTTGATGTTACAAAGGTTTAGTCAGGAGCAGTGAACACTTGTATTTTTCTTTGACAGCTATAGATTTATTATTTATTTGCTTTCACTTTAAGAACGAAAGCATGGATTTAATATAGGCTACAGATACGGATATATCGCGTCCTGATACGTGAGTTTGAACGAGAATGCACACGTTGGTGGTAATGCATAGACGGACATTATGTGAAAATGTGGACCGTGCCAAAATAAAGGTGCCTATTTATAATACAGATATTGATATTTTACACGTGGCATCGATGCATCGTATTGATCCATATCGATGAATCGTTACACCCCTAATATATACACATGCATATATATTGACAGGCTGTGGTTTGGTTTCTCACCGGTCTCGCAGTACGGCTGTCCGTCCTCCAGGTGGAAGGTGTTGTTGCGGATGGGCTGCTGGCAGGTGGTGCACAGGAAGCAGTACACATGCCAGGTTTGCTTCAGGGCATTGATGACTTCCTGTTAGCAGATGAGAACGCAGATTAGAGCGCAGCCTGAACTCTTCCTGCTGAAGCTTCACTCAGCATCACATCCTCCAGCAGACACGTCTGCTCCAGCATCAGTCACACGCTAAATACTTCACATAACATCCTCATCTAACCGCAGAGATGTTAGCTTCATATTTCAATAACGGTCACATGGCATGCCGCTAGACAAATAAAATATTTCATCATTTTAGTAAGTATTTTTAGATTTTAATTTAAAATTTTACATGTACATATGAAAATAACACATATACGTATATATATGAGAGAGAATAGTATATACAATGCAATGCCTGTATAGAGAGAAAAAGAGAGTCATAAAATTGATTATATCAAATATGATAAAAATTCTACTAAATAAATTACATGCATTTATTATAATTTATAATATTTATATAAATAAATATTAATATAAGGGTGTTTACAATGGGTGTTGGGTCCATGTTATATTCACACTGGTGTTTTAGGACTAGCCAAGTTGAATATAATAATAATAATAATAATAATAATGAGTTTTATTTTACACTACAAGTTACAATACTGATATTTACATCTTTAATTTTACACTTTCACCCCCCCCCACACACACCTTTTTACTGTACTGTTGTGCAGGCCCATTTATTTATATACATTTTACATTTAATTTAATTCTTCACTTTTCATCAACTCACAAACCCCTGTTTAGAAATCCCAGCGCATTTAAAACATGGATGGAGATTAATTGAGATGATCACTGATTGACTAACATATTGATCAGGGCTGCGTTTCCCAAAAACATCATAAGCTTAAATACATCGTAGACCTATTGAAACTAATGGTGCTACGATGTTTTGGGGAAATGCAGTCCAGGTCTGTAAACTGAGCGCAGATCTGATGTAATGATGTTCACACACGTATCTGGAGCTCCTGTAAATGAAATGTGATCTTCAGGACAATGAAACGTGTTTCATCTCTGCTCTGAAAGCGTCCCGGAGCTCATTATCTGAGTGAAGCTCTTCTGCCCGAGCGGATCGACGTCCCCTGAGTTCATGTGAAGCGCTAATTGTCACACATCTGAGCGGCCGGGGCCAGATAAACCAGACCTTATGATCCCGATTAAAGCCCGTTCCCACAGTCCAACGCTCTCAGAGAGAAGGGAATAAAGCTTTACAGGGAACAATCATGAGGTCAAGAGAGAAACGAGGAGGTGCTGACACTCCAATACAGCAGCTCTCAAACTACTTCAGAGCATCATTCATGATGAACAATTATATTTATTGCACTTAACTATTTAAGGGGACATGCATTTAAATATTTATATAATATATAATATTTCAAATATCATATTCAATAAATATTTCAGTAATCTACATTTGATAAATTAATACAATAAATGTTTGAAATATATAAATATTTTTTTAATTTTGTTTTTTTATTATTTTTGAAATAATTGACTCTTGACTCGTGTATGTGAAAATATATTAAATATTAAAATAAAGTTTCAAATAAATATTTCTGTATATATATTTAATAAATAATTTTACGTTTTATAAATTCTATTTAATTTGATCATTATTATATGAAATCTATGGCACTTATTGTCTTCTCACTTCATCTAAAACAGAGAGGGGTTCAATCATTTGTTAAGATGTTTAAATGTGAATATTAGCATCCAGGTGAATGTAAATGGACTAATGGTTTTATTTGTGCTGTTTTTACCACAGCAGATGCACAGACTATTCTGAGATGAGAGAAAATAGATCATGTGTTCCAAAGATTTATCAAAATACTTAAATCTTTTATAAACAATAACATACTCCCTGTTTGTTGTGTTGGTTTTAATACAGTAACTGATTGATTTACTGTACTGAAAGTTAAAATGACTACAAATATATTACAGTTATATTACAGTCTAAGGTAAAAGCACATTTTGATAAAAAAAGAGAAAAGTCGGGGTATATATATATATATATTTTTTTTTTCAAAATGTTATATTTAAAATCTAAATTAATGTTACAAATATTAAGTATTTTGGTAACACTTTACAATAAGCTGTCATTTGTTAATATTAATGTATTAAACAACTTAAACAATGAACAATGCATTTATTACACTATATTAATCTGTTAATGTTAATGAAAATGCAGTTGTTCATTGTTTATTCATGTTAGATGCACAATGCATTAACTAATGTTAACAAACACAACTTTTAATAATGCATTAGTAAATGCTGAAATTAACATTAAGATTAATAAATGCTGTAGAAGTATTTTTCATTCTTAGTTCATGTTTAATAATGTTGTTAACTAATGAACCTTATTGTAAAGCGTTACCAGTATTTCTATAATTTACATTTAATAAATGCATATAATTTTTACCTGACAACAGCTGTTACAGTCACACCATTGACGTTAAAGGTGTCACTGATTTGAATGAATTACAGTCCAGTGAGGCGCATGATCTGAGGATTCATTCACAAAAGCTGCAGGACGATGGACAAACTGAACTTTTAACAATCCTGTCAGGAGTATGAGCAATAGCAGCACTAACTAGCAGCACAAACTCAGCTGCTGTGTCTCACCCCGAGAACCTTCTGCTGGCATCTGAAGCAGGTCGGGGCCAGAAACTGCTCGTAACAGCGCTCGCAGTAGACGGAGCCGCGCTCCTCCACGAAACCCACGTCTGCCAGAGAACTGCGGCAGTGAGAACAGTTGAACTCCTCCTTATGCCACGATTTGCCCATCGCCACCAGGAACGGACCCCTGCAAACACCAGAGACGATTACTACACGACACATCATCATTAGATGACAAGCACTCAGAGTTATTATAGTGAACTAAAGCCATCAAAAACATGTTCTTTACTGAAATAAATGACTTCTATTACTACTGTTATTATTATTATTATTTCAGCTAGTGGCCAAGGCAACATTTCTCATTTTAATTTAAAAAACAGTTTGAAAGTCGCTTTGGATAAAAGCATCTGCAAAATGACTAAATATAAATGTAATTTAGAAACATGAAGGTCTTGTGTAGGAGTTCAATGTTGCAAAATTTGTAACAAATGTAACACTACCATTCAAAAGTTTGACGTCAGTAAATTATTATTTTTTTAAGGGATGCATTAAATTAATTAAAAGTGACAGTAAAGGGATTTATAACGTTACAAAATATTTCCATTTCAAATAAATGCTATTCTTATGAACCTTCTGTTCATCTGTGAATCTGGTTTCCACAGAAATAGGAAGCTATTAACATACACACATATATACATACATACATATAATTTATTTTATTTTTTATATATATATATATATATATATATATATATATATATATATATATATATATATATATATATATATATATATATATATATATATTCTGCATTTGTTCAGTATATATATATATAATAAATTAACAATATAACTAAAATGTACATAAATGAATAAACTATACAGACATTTAACAAAAAAACCAAAAGCTACTAAAATGACAAACAACAAAATTGCTAAAACTTTACAAATTAAAATGTTTTTAGTATAAAATTGTTAACGTTTTCGTGTGTTTTTGTCATTTTTAGTAGTTGTTGTTTATAGTTTATTAATTTATTAATATTTCAGTTTTAGTATTAGTTGTTAACTGAAAAATTGAAATGTTGCATTGACAACTAGTATTTTTCTTTTTTTTTGCAGTTAATGTTTAATTTATTTTAAGTAACAAAAAATAAATCAATAAAATGAAATGTTATTTTAATGGTTTTGTTTTTTATTTCAGTTTTACTGATTGTGAACTATAAAACCCTGAATGGAAAATACAATATAAATGTAAAATATTAAAAACTATGATGCTATAAACTCAATTACACTAAAATAACTGTTACATAACTAAAATAACAGCGTAAAATGTTTTTCCTCATAAAGCACATACAACGCAAAGCTCTAAGTTGAATTTGAGCAAGGTGTGCTATCAGAGCTCTGGTCTGTCCGGACACTGTGAAAACAGGGATCTGAGGAGGAGCAATCTGTCGAGGTAACGAGAGGACAGCGGCGGGGATGCGGCTGACAAATCGCATGATTAGCTGGAAGGGAAAACAACAGACACTGGCGATATCAGATGCAGAAAGCGGAGACTTTAAGCTTGGATGTCACGGCCGCTTCGGCCGGAGTCTGGGAGTCTGTGGCGTAACGGATCCTGCTCTCTGGAGACCTGAGCTCCTCAAACATCGTTAGCTGCGGGACAAACTCAGCCTTCACCGCCCAAATCCAGACGCTCGTTTAGCTACACAGCCGCACTAATGTAACCTTTGATTCTGTTATTTTAACAAGAAGGTCTTGTGTAGGTGTTCAACGTTACAAAATCTGTAACAAATGTAACACTACCGTTCAAAAGTCTGAGGTCAGAAATGTTTTGTGTTTGTTTTTTATTATTCAGCAAGGATGCATTAAATTGATCAAAAGTGACAGTAAAGGCATTTATAATGTTATAAAAGATTTCTATTTCTAATAAATGCTGTTCTTTTGAACTTTTTATTCATCTGTGAATCCTGACAAATAAAATGCATCGCAGTTTCCCCAAAAATATTGAGCAGCACAACTGTGTTCAACATTGATAATAATCAGAAATGTTTGTTGATCAGTAAATCAGTATATTATTATGATTTCTGAAGATCATGTGACACTGAAGACTGGAGTAATGATGCTGAAAATACAGCTGCAGATCACAGAAATACATTACAGTTTAACACATATTCACATAGAAAACAGATCATTTACATTGTAATAATGTTTTAATATTTTTGCTGTATTTTTGATCAAATAAATGCAACCTTGAGCAGAAGAGACTTCTTTCAGAAACATAAAAAATATTTTGAATGGAAGTGTATATTTAATGTATAAGTTACACATACACACATATATATACACATACATACACACACATATATACACATATATATATACACATATACACATACATATATATATATATAAAAATGACCTAAACAGAAAAATAAATTATAATAGAATAATACTCAAAACTAAACAATATTTAAATGTATTCTCTGTCATTTCAAACCCTCAAGTTCCCAGACATGCCACATAAAACGTAACAGTTTTCATAAAGGGCTTATCAAATGTAGTTTATGGAGTTATAAAGTATCAGCCTGATGCTTCTGCGTGTTTTAAGCTGCTAAAATGAACACTATCGTTTAGATGAGCTTATCTGGGACTGAATGAAGGATTTATTGTGTGAATAATATCAGAAAGATCCTCCACATTCAGATAATGATTTCAGACCGAATCAAGTGTGTCCTTTATTTGGAGCCACTTTTAGGATTGTGAAATATGAACTGTTCTTCATGTACAAAGACACTCTTTTAATTATTATTAATTATATGGTTTATTTATTTATGATGTTACAGGTCACATACTTTGGAATAATTTTTATATTTGTATTAATGCCAATAAATTTAATGTTTAATTCTATATGTTCAAAAGTGAAATAAATCTCAGTTAAGTTAGTTAAGACTAAAATTTAATTCTAATTAATTAATAGTCCAAATGGCTGATTCATTCAGTAACGAATCACTGCTGTGGCTTTGAATAAAACTATTACACTATTATTAACTTCTCTGTTATTGGATTGCATTGCTGCAGATTGTGGGTAAAGCAGCACTCTTGCTCCTGTAATAATTTATAATACAATTAATGCGTTATTTCTCCAAAATTAATTGTGTCAAAGTAACATGTTAAATCGACAGCCCTAATTAAGTTGGCTTGAAAAAGATCTGCTTACTGATCTGCTATTTAAGCTTCTTCTTATTCTTCTTCTGAGACTAAATTTGCAATTGAAACATAGTTTAAGCTGGAGCCACTAAACTCAGACTGTTCTGACTCAGAGTGCTCGCTCTTTACAAACTCATCTGACTTACAATTTTCATACAAATCTCATGCTAGCAATATGCTAATCCATGCTATTATCATCCTAAATCACTGGTTTTAGCTGGTGTTTAAGTTTTTTGCTAAATCAGTTGTTCAGCTGGTTTTTGGCTGTACATTTTTTTTTTTTTTACAAATCAGCTGGTTTTAGCTAGTTATTAACTTTTTCTGTTAAATTGACTGGTTTTTAATAAATCTGTTGGTTTTATCTGTTTTGGGGGGGGGGGGGGGGGGGTTTATAGCATTTTTTGCTAAATTGGCGAGTTTTTAATACATCAGCTGATTTTAACTGGTTTTGGCCTTTTTGGCCAAATCAGCTGGTTTTAAGCGGCTTTTTTTTTTGTTTTGCTAAATCAACTGGTTTTAGCTGTTTTTTTGGTGGTTTATCTATCTGGCTTTTAAAACTACTAAATTAAAACTGAACTACTTCAAACTAAAACCCTTCAAACTTCAAGCTTTCAAAACTCCTTCAAACTTTCTGGCTAGGCTTTTCCAAGCCAACTTAAAATTTGTCTACAAACATTTTATCTAATTTTAAAAAATAAAACACGCAGTTATTTAAGAACGGCAGAATCTCAGTGAATGAGGGTGAGACAGGGTCAGATAATGTGTGGTGATGCAGAAGTCTGACCTGATGACCATGTTGCAGTGGCCGCACATGGGAGTCCGTGTTCCCGCCGGGATGTGTTCGGCTCTCTGCACCAGCGAATCATCTCCGTCGCTGGGGTGAGCCTGAGGCGCGGGTCGATCCGGGCCCTTGCTGCTGACCCGTCCGATCGAGGGGCCTGTCTGGGGCGCAGGTGCACCTGCTCTGGGAAACCCTAATCAAAGAGAAAGAGATCTCAATCTGGCGACCCCTCGCTGAACCTCACCCACAACAGCGCCTGTGTTACGGAAGAGTGCGGTAATGAGATCGCGGTATTGTGCGCGGCTATGTAGCGTGACCGAAGGTGATGGAAAGTTCTGGTTAAGATATATAAACTCTATCTCTTCTGAAGGGACGGGACATCCACACCGCACCGCCGCAAAACAATGGATCGGTTTACTCAGGCCGGGAAAAAAAAAACACATTCCCAGAAGCGGAGGACACACCTGGCTAAATAATCCTGTCTCTGAGACAAGCCTTCCCTTCTCTGGCCTACTCCGGAGAGACAGCGGGGGTCAGAGGTCACGCAGCAAACATACCCCGGGTTTCTGAGCTGGTGAGAATGGATCAGCTCGTACTGTACAGCTGTGAAAGAGTCTGCAGCTGACGGACATCTGCAGGAAGTGTGTGTGTGTGTGTGACTGTGTGTGTGAGAGAGAGAGAGGACAACTTCATCACACAATGAAAAATCTGCATTTGATCATGAAGCTCTGGAGTTTCTGAATATAAATCAGATTAACTGTCTAAAAATGTGTGCATTTTTTTTTATTCAACATCAGAATTTCATTAAGCTAAAAAAATTAAACCGTAAAAAGTCTTTATACGATAAAAAAAATGTAGTAAATCTTTTAACTTTTAAAATGTCCAGTCCAAAAAATACTGTCCAAAAAAATACTGTTAAATGTGAAACCATTCATTTTTTTTAAAATCAACATCATGAACTAAGAAGTTATAATATATCAAATTCAAACATTTTAAAAGAAAAAAATTAAGTGTATTTTTAATTAAAATTATATTAAAATTAACGTATTAATTTGTTATATAGATTTTTTAAATTAAGTAAATTATTTTTAAAATAATAATACCTTTTTCGGGAAGTGACAACCCTTCATTTATTCATTTATTAATTCAACATCATAATTTAATTAACTTACAAAAATGAACCTTTTAGGTCAAATTTACCTGAAAAATGTACCTAAAATTAACCCAATAATTAGAGATGTAACAAATCACTCCTTTTCTCAATAAAGCAGCCAGTTCACTGTGCGGTCACTTACTGAAACAAATTAATTCATCAGATGATATTGTAATATTTGGATTACTTTATTTTACTGATTTAGTCAAAACCTGGAAATCATATGGAATTTTAAAATGGTTATTTCCAGGCCAAGAAAACTCATGGAAATAAATTAAAAACAAATAAAACAAAATAAATGTTATATATAAAAACTAAATACTAATGATACTAATATGATACTAAGAATAAGTTTTTTGTTTATAATATTATTTGTCATAGAATTATGGCCAGACATTTTGAAAACTAGATATTAGAAATATATATATATATATATAAAAAAAAAAAAAATAATTGCAGACAATCCACATGGACAAAAAAAAAATAAAAAAATTCTCGAAATTTTAAAACATTAAAATCAAAGCCAGAAATAGCATTGGACATGTCTGAGCCCCATCGCCATCAGTGAGGATCTGAGAGCTCTGCAGGTTTCTCAGAGAAATGAAGGCCATATGCTGTCCTTCTGCTCTCTCTGCTCTAATGCAGCCGTCTGGACTCAATCAGGGACATGAGCTTTAATTGAGGAGATGCTCTGCTGATGAACTCCTCTCCTGTGACCCGCAGCTCCTGGAGAACGGTCCGAGCCGAGCAGGAATCTGAGCCCCGGGCGTTCACTCACATCCACTACACACAGATACCTGTGTTCAGCCGCCTGGCAGCAGAGGGCATGATGGGTAAACACCAGCCACATGCCCACAATACAGCGGCTCAGAGTCCACAGAGTCCACAATCAGAGACCGAGACCCCCGCAAACACACCACGAGCACATGCTCTAATCGTGAAGGAGGAACACCATTCCAGCTTCCTGAATAAAACACAGCTCTTTCATACCAGCATTTACTCAAAGCTTTAAAAACAAACTAAATCTCCAGAAGCATCAGTCTGCCATCTACAGGACGCTCAGCTGCCTTCATCTGACAAACAGGCAACAGCTCATGGAAAACGGCCAAAATAAAAAAAAAATATATATATATATATTTAAAATATGTTAAACTTAAAAAACAAACAAAGGAATTAAATTAAATGAATAAATAGAAATGTTGCCTTGGCAACTGACTGAAATAATTTTAGCTGAAGTACTAAAATTACTAAAACAGAACAAAATAAGGGTTTAGCATATGTATATATATTTGAAATAAAAGTTAAGTTTATAATTACGTTACATTTTATATACATATAAGTTTAGAATAATAATGCATATATATTTTAAAAAGAATAAAATTAGATGAAAAACTTAAATTAAAATTAAAACTGTTGTCTTTGCAACTAACTAAAACAAATAAATACGTTTAAGATGAAGTTTACCTAAATTACTACAACTTAAATTTATTAAAGCTGTAATATTACAGAAATATTAAAATACTTAATGAAAATGACTAAAGCACATAACACTAACTTAAAATGAAAGTACAATTAAAATGAAAAAATACATCAGCAATAGAGGATAGAATTTGACTGAATTAGAAGTCTCTCATGAGCTGACTTTTTTTCTAGGCTTGATTGTGTTTATGGGGTGCAGTCTAACGTGTGAATAAAACGCATTGTTTTTCACATAATTTACCTTTATTCCACACCACTCTGTCCCTTCTCCTAAATGCTCTGATGATTTCCTGGTTTTATGAAGCCCCTCCCTCAGAAATACGCAATGGGCTCTGATTGGTTAGCTGGCCCAGTGTGTTGTGATTGGCTAATCCGCCTCTAGTGCGTGTCTGAAAGTCCCGCCCCTCAGGTCAGTGGCATGTGCTCCGGTTGTATTGTAAACAATGGCGTTGTCTATATTTCTTATCAACTTGAGCCCGATTGAGACCCAGAGGATATTAGTGAAGAGGATCACACAGAACCTGTGCAAGCACGACTCTCAATTGTATGGTTTTGGTTTGTTGTTGTCTCATACTTTTAGATACGCTGTTATTTGTAAATGCTACTGCTTGTAATGTACGGTTTATCCTGATTAAAGCTGTAATACAGCATGGTAACCGCACACGCGTCCATGTATAACCCATAAATATCTGTCTGTCTATATACACCGTGTATAACTGAATAGTTCACTGATGGAGAAACTGAAATGATGCTGGACTGTTTACAAACACAATCACGCAGAATCAGTCTGATGTGTGAGGAGCTGAAGGTCTGACCTGCGGCGCTGCTCGACTGCCAGCTCTTGGCTGCGGCTGGAGGGACACCGTTGCCCCGCGGGGCTCCAGCGGCCGCTTTGCTCATGGTTTTGACTGAAGACGTGGCATGAGAACTGGGCTGAAGCTCCTCTGCGGCCTCGCTGGAGAGAAAGACAGAGAAAGTGACTTTCAGCTCAGCTAGACCACAAAACAAACACCCGAACACACACCAGAAATCTCTCTGAGAGCAGATAGTGTTTCTACATTCATATATATCGTCTGCGATAATATCGCAATTGTTGTTTTAACGATGTGCGATTTGACTGAGTATACTGCAAAAACCAAACAAAACACACATGCATGCATTACGTGATGAAGTCTAGTAGGTTAGACAGGTGTGTTCTTTCACTGCATGATTCAGTATTAAGATGCATGAAGAATGATCACAAAACTCAAGATATGGGGGCAGAAAATGTATATTTTCACATTTCATTTAGTTGATCAATATCACACGCAGAGTGCTTTTTTGTCTTTCTCAAAATAAGCATGATTACTAACGTGATTTAGATTTTATACAGCAGTTCAATAAACAAGAAGTTAATATTAAGAGACTTGCGTTTTAGACACCATATTGCCTGTTTTTATCTATTTCGGCAACACAAATAAATCCAAACACAGTCACAGTGCTGACTGGCGCCTCTGAGCAACATGACGGTCTCATTCCTGAAAGAATCACTCGTTTAAATGATTCCGTTTATTAACAGTGACTTGCTGCCACCTACTGGCAGTTTTAAATTCACATTTAAAGTATCTCTTCTTTCTTTCTATTTAATCATTTCAAATAAAATCAGTATTCAACGTTTTACGTTTAAAACATCAAGACATTATTTATGCATTTGTAACTGCAGGTTAAAGCACGCCATGTTTCTCTGAGCTGCATTAAACGGTGTAAATGCATCTAAACGTCACTTCTGTGTTTCCTCTGCACTGCAAACATGGTTTTCATTAATAATGATTTCATTTGCTTGGTAACAGCTTAAATGTCTTATTATTCTAATTGACTGATTAAATGTAAGAACTTGATTCAAAAGATGATGCACACTTTTAGAAAGAATAACTTTATAAAGGTAAAAATGCCCATAAAAGGTCAAAATCAGTTTAATTAATTTCTATCACCATCACACAGAAAATGAAGAATATCAAAATCTTTAGGAGTCAGCTGTCCACGACAGTCCTGATGATGCAGCACAATAACACACTCTGCAAAATATAATTATCATTATCGATAAAATCCCAGAAAATATAGAGATATGTGTCAACGTCGCACACCCCTAATTCAGCCTGATTCATTTGCATGTCGTTTACTGTCACACACAAATAGATTTCCAGGCAAACGTGCGGTCAGACCGTAGGATGGAGGAGGTTTAAACACAGAACCGGATGGCTGATTGATAAACCGGAAACACATCAGGCTGAGCGTGAGAGAGCTCCAGACCCATCCAGAGCCATACAGGAGAAGATACAAGCAGCTTGATCAAATACCAGCGGCACAGCGGTCCCAGATGGCTTGTTAATTAACTAAACCAGTGCCAACGTGTTTCTGTCGACAACATGTCCGGGTCACACTTCACCCCACAACCAGAATTAATACTAATTATACTTTGCTTTTAATAATAATCATCATCATTTTATTTTCTCTCACACTATATCTGGCTTCAATTAGAAGCTGATTAATACTTAATCTTTTTATTGTATTACTTCCATCCAGTGTCTTTTTTGTTGTTGTTGTTGAATAACAATATTTTTCTTGTGAACATAAGTACAAATAAATGTTATGTACCTTTGTAAGAGAAAGTTAAGTAATAAGTTTTTTTTTTTTTTTAAGAAAAAATTTGACTTTGGCAAGATTTTTAATTGTCATGAAATTAATGTATTCTATGTAATCAAATTTTCATTGTTTTAAATGACTCAAACATAAGTTTTAAAATGTAAAATATTATACATTACACTAGCACTTGATGTACTGTCTTTACAGTGGGGGGGATGATTCGATCCCCTGCTGATTTTGTGCGTTTGCCCACTGACAAAGAAATGATCAGTCTATAACTTTAATGGTAGGTTTATTTGAACAGAGAAAGACAGAACAACAACAAAACAATCCAGAAAAACGCATTTCAAAAAAGTTATCAATTGATTTGCATTTTAAGGAGTCAAATAAGTATTTGACCCCAGTATATGATAATTTAAATAAAATGTATTAGAGTATTTTTTAGTTGTATTACAGTAATGAAAGCATAATCAGAATAACCACTGAGGATAATAATAATAATAATAATAATAATAATATGGTGAGGAGAATTTAAGGAGTAAATGTGTTTAAATTGTGAAATTAAAATGTGTAAATGCATTTTAATGATATACATTAATACATATGATATTATATATATTTTAATAATATAATTGAATTATATGGAATTAAATATACAGAAGTATATAACATTTTTAATAATATATATATTTATTGTACATATCTTTTAATATTAAATAATAAATGTGTTTATTTGTCATTAATGCAAAAATTATTGCAAAAATATTATAGATATTTTAATTACAAAAACATTATGTAAAATACATATATAAATTACAAAAATATTTATTATGGTAATGTAATTTTTACTAATATAATTATATGTATTTTTTGTTTCACAGGTCAGTACCACTCAAGCGGTCTCAAAAAAATTATACAATAATTAATAAAATAGTAATTAACGTAAAAAAAAAGTACTGTCATGTTTTCAGAGATATATATATATATATATATATATATATATATATATATATATATATATATATATATATATATATATATAAATACTGTGGTTTTACCATCTGTGACTTGTCTGTGGAGTTGCATCCAATGCAAACATGCAGCAGAAAGACAAAGACAGAAGCACAGAGACGCGCCGCAGGAGGTCACACAGGGCACATATGCATTGAGCAGCTGGTAACACTCCAGAAACACCACCAGCAGGTGAGCGTCATCTCACACACTCGCTGCAAAATTAAATTTTACCCACGGAAAGCCACCATACGGCAACATTACAGCTCTTTAATCTTTATTGATCACCGCATGGAGTCTGTTTGAAACTAAAACACAGCCTTCTGTTACCCCTGAAATTAGTCTAGTAAACAAAAGAGATAAATGCACCCATTATTACAGAACATAATGTTACATGCATATTATGCAATTATATCTTTACTTTTTTTGTTAAAGTAAAAGTGGCCGGTTGCTATATGCATTTATCCGATACAGGAAAAACTATTTAAAACAGATGTTTTGTATGTGAATGTGTTAAACTAATGTATTTCTGTGATCTGCAGCTGTATTTCCAGCATCATTACTCCAGTCTTCAGTGTCACATGATCTTCAGAAATCATAATAATATACTGATTTACTGCTCAATTAGTGTCAATTATTCTAACTTTTCCACAAAACATAGCTGTCACAAAAATATTGTGCAGCACAACTGTGTTCAACATTGATAATAATCAGAAATGTTTGTTGATCAGTAAATCAGTATATTATTATGATTTCTGAAGATCATGTGACACTGAAGACTGGAGTAATGATGCTGGAAATACAGCTGCAGATCACAGAAATAAATTACAGTTAAACACATATTCACATAGAAAACAGATATTTGAAATTGTAATATTTCAACATTTTTACTATGTAATGAGTATATAAAGTGTTTCATCACATCACATGCAGCACTACTTCTAGTGATGATGGACTGAACTTGACTGAAACGGTGAAATCCAATGAAATCCTGTCACCTACTGTCCACTAACAGAACTGCAGCAGTCTTTCACAGCCTGCAGCAAATGATGAAGGTGCATTAAAGTGAATAGAAGCATTAATATATAACCAGCCCTCAGGTTTCTCTCCTCCTCACATCTCTACATGACACAGGGATTTGATTGAAACACGTTTCATTTTCTTCAGTGTTCAGTGTGTCATTCAGTTTTGTGGGCTCCTGAGGACAAATGTGACAAAAAATGGATGGAGAAACTGACCGAGACCGAAACAGAGAGAGGGGTATGTGGCCAGAAGGTGCAATCATATCTATTATTTATCTCCAATAAATAAATATTAGAAATATCCAGATCTTCTGTCATAGATGGATGTTGTGTGTCAGTGTCTGACGGCTCTATAAAAGGTTCATGTCACAATCTAATATAATTAATTTTAAATGACTGGACCGAGCCGGAGTTTCATTAGTGCTGCTTTAAGGTTTTCTGTGTAGTGACAGACATACAGATACAGCTCCATCTGCAATTAACAATTATTATTAAATAAATCTTATATACATATTATAAAACATCAATGTGCATTCACACACGCATCATAAGTTGTCATAAGTTGGGAATAATTGCATTTTTTGTTTGAAATTCTGTTCATCAAAGCTGCATTTATTTGATCAAAAATACAGTAAAAATAGTAAAATATTATTCTAATGTAAAACAGCTGTTTTCTATGTGAATGTGTTAAACTGTAATTTATTTCTGTGATCTGCAGCTGTATTTTCAGCATCTTTACTGCAGTCTTCAGTGTCACATGATCTTCAGAAATCATAATAATATACTGATTTACTGCTCAACAAACATTTCTGATTATTATCAATGATGAACACAGTTGTGCTGCTCAATATTTTTGTGGAAACCGTGATACATTATTTTTCAGGATTCACAGATGAATAGAAAGTTCAAAAGAACAGCATTTATTAGAAAT
This sequence comes from Barbus barbus, assembly GCF_936440315.1. Lineage (NCBI taxonomy): Eukaryota > Metazoa > Chordata > Actinopteri > Cypriniformes > Cyprinidae > Barbus > Barbus barbus. Next base: position 25,412,865 of record NC_136723.1, read on the forward strand.
AGGAATCTTTTGTAACATTATAAATGCCTTTACTGCTACTTTTGATCAATTTAATGCACCCTTGATGAATTTCTTAATAAAAGTATCTACTTCTTTGAGACATACTAGTGTGTAAAAAAGTATGTGAACGCCTCCTGAAAACAGAATTGTTAATAGAATCAGAATTATGTTCCTCTGGGAGTTCACAGGAAAACTCAACCACTAAACCAAACACTGAATCATTTCTGTGCCATTTCAACAGAATAGAAAACAGAGGAAAGAAGAGACATCAGATGCAGAAATAAGAAAGAAAAGCTTTATTGGAAGATTCAGAGAGAAACACTGCAGCATCAGAGCCGTGAAATAAAGTACAGAGCGCAGGTGATCAGATGTGTGTGTGACAGCAGGAACATACAGAAGAAACAGCTGATAGAAGTCATGCAAAGAAGAAAAGACCATCACACAAATCTAACATCCTTCAGCCAAAACCCTGACGACTCTCACACACACCACCGATCTATAATAGAGAACCGGATTGCTCATAACGTCACAGTGAAGCCACCGCGCCGCCTTATTTATATTTCTGTTCAATTAATAGGAAATCATATGATTTTAATGAGAAAACCTCTGAAGTATCCCTGTACGTTCTTACAGTGCAAACGTCCCAAGCATGTACGGTTATTTGTGTAATGTCGGGAATTACCCCTGCTTATTAAAAAGTTATTCATATACATTAGTAGTGAACAACATAAACATCAGACAGATCCTCAACATGTGCATTACAAATGAAAAGAGCTCATTCTGAAATCTGAATAAACATTTATGCACATATTCGCCTTGTACAGTTATTCTCTGTTTATGTAATTTTGTTCTAATGTTTTTATTCGTACACTAGGCTAAGTGCAAATTATTGTCTTAACAGCATTCATTTTGAAGCAGGTAATGATTTAAACGTTGGTTAAATTAATGATTAATTTAATATTTTACATGGAAACGGTAATGCTAGTCAGAAACAGATGTTGCTCAATCAGGACATTCAAAATATACATACACTGAAAAAAAACATGCATTGAATTTACTAACTTTTTTTAAGCTAGGTGGTTGCAAACAATTACACTTGCATTTTATACAATCGAATATTAATTGAATTATAGAGTTTTGCTATATTAATTTTAGTATCAATATGAAGGGAATGTTTCTGCTAATATGAAGCAGCCGAGAGAGAGATTTATATTTAATGCTTTTTCTTTGGCTGAGCCTGAAATCTGACTTCAAACTCAGTCAAAATGTAACCCATGTTAGGTTTTTTGTTACATTGAGACATTTTGTTTGCACTGAAAACATCAGAAGATTTGAATATATTTTCATCTTATTACTTCAGTTAGCCTATATAACTCATGCTCCCTGTAGGTGTTTTGTTACAGTTTGATACAAATGTATTAAGATATGAATCTGTTATTATTATTTTAATAAAATAGTTTTTAATTCACTTCTCTTTTGAGGCTGGTTATTTGTCACCTATGGTATTGATTTAGTATCAATATCAAGGTATTACATTCTGGTATCGTACCGAAGCCAAAATCATGGTATCGAGCCATGCCTAATCTGCAGAAGGGTGACAATAAAATAGATGTAAAATATCAATTTTAGGTATGGAAATGACATATTTTGAGTTTTGATATGGGATATGATCATTGAGCTACTTTGGGGCTTTTTAACCCTGCTCAAAATTTGTCGAGTTTAACGTGAAAAAATGCTGTTTTATAAGAGAAGTCACTGACTTTTTGAAACATTTGTGTTTCAGATTACGGCACTTCCCATTCATTCCTATGGGATCCATAAACAGCGATTGAGAGTCACAGAACTGACTGAAACTCCGTGAGGTCAAGGCTGTAATGTGATTGGTTATTAAGGCTCACTCTCATCTCCTACAGTGAGTCCATCTCTGTCAGCAGTTCAGAACACAATGAGCAATCCAGTCACTTACATACAGACAGTGTTGGGAAGTAACTACTTATTTGCAACTAAATTACGTAATTTAATTACAAAATAAATGCAATTGTAATCAGTTACAGTTCTGATTCTGATTCAACTGATTACAGTTACTGAGAAAAACTGTAGTTAAATTACAGTTAGTTATGAAAATGTTAACAATTACAAATGGGGTTACATCAGATTTTTGTTTTCTCACACACACACACACACACACACACACACACACACACACACACACACACACACACACACACACACACACACACACACACACACACACACACACACACAGAGATATGAATGATATCTTTAATGTTCTAAAATGTGTTTCAGGAGTTTAGGACACATGCTTATTCAATAACTGTTTTATGACCTATTTGTGTTCATGTATATGCTTTATTTTTTAAGATTAACTGTTCTTTTCCAAGGCATTGTTAGATGCCAGTGTTTCCGATCATAACTATGCAAGATTTGATTTCAAAAACAGTATCATAGCTATTAAACTATATCTTGTTTTGGTTTTAAATCTTTATTTAACCTCAGAATGATCTCAAAGGAAGTCTGATTTTGTGGTGGCTGTGCTTTAAAATTAAATTATGATCTTAATTCAAGTGATGAAGGATTTTGAAAGTGCCAGTAATCAGTGTTGAATAGCCTATTACTGTAAGGTTGACCCTGCATTTAGAGAAGTAATCAAATGTAATATTACTTTAATAAAGTAACTGAAATAGTTACACTACTTATTACATTTTAGATCAGGTAACTTGTAATCATTTCCAAAGCCACCTTCCCAACACTGTGTATAGATCAGTGGTACACACACACACACACACACACACACTTGCTCTCGGGTCACATGACCGTGACGCTGTGATTGACAGCTGTGGGCGGGTCTACTACACGTTTAGCACGCGGGCCGAGACCCCGTGATGCCAGTCTCTCAGCTTGTTGTACTGAGGCCTGACCACCTCTGGGTCCACTCTGGTCACCCTGACGGTGGAAGCACAGAGACAGACAGGACAGACGGGAAACACACCCGTTAGAGGAAAGCAGACAGTGGAAGGACAGTAAACGAGTAATAAACCTCAGCACAAGCACACAAGTGTGGAAAACAGCTGTTCACATATCTAACGCTTCAAAGTGCTAGAATTAGACCAGGACGTATTGATCAGATTGATATTTGGCCTTATAACGGTCACTATCAGCTGATAACGGTTCCTGACCGACTACATGTGTCAGATCCAGCAGCAACAGATAAACATCTTGCAGTTTCAAAATTACATTGGTGTAAATACTGAAGTAATATCATTTAAACAAGTGAATTAAAGTGAATTTTAGATATCCCATACAATACTTTACATAAAGTGCTTATATCAAAATATGGCTGAAATTGTATTTAAAATTTACATGGTAGTGTGTAATAAATATATATATATTTTTTTTTTTTTTTTTTTATGTCGTCTCCAAAGTGATCTGTCTATACAGACATCAGGGCAATAGATTTGGAAACAGAATATGTGTGTTCAGAAAACAGCCCTGATTACCCACAATCCCTTTCGATTACTAACAATTTCCTTGAATGCCAGGAAGGTTTGAGCACAGCTCTGATCAGACAGAAGATAATCAACAATCAGACAGAGCAACATCAGAACTTACTTCTTCCCGGGCCGGTTCTCCTGGGCTTGCTCTAGAGGAGAGAAGAGAGAAACACTTTGAGCTTGAGCTGTAGAGCCCACAGGAGTGTAATGAAGGACTGGATGAGTGTGTACCGTTCTCTGTGCCGGTGATCTGCGCTAGGATGCGGAAGGAGCGTGACTGAGACGTGCCGGTGCGTGGATGCCAGTCCTCCGTGTCCTCGATCACACGCTTCTTACTGGCATCACTGAGAGCAGAGACGTGATTCCCCTCCGGCTCCAGCACGGGCTTACGAGCGGTTCTGAGACACACACACACACATCGTTTATATTACTTTGACACAAAGAAAATATTATTATAATATATACCATTTTGTAGGGTCCTTTAGTTGGACATCTTAAAAACGATACTAAAGAATGTTTAATAGATTGTTAAAATTCATTCTGGTATGGACCTAACACACACACACACACACACACACAAAATATTTACCCTCCATCACTTGCACTCTCTATTCATTTTCTAACTGGTTGTTTATCTTTCAAAAAATAAAAATTAAAAATAACAATAGCTTTGTATTCTTTTTTCTATTCTATCAACTTGTTTTCTTTGTATGCGTTTGAGATATATATATATATATGTTAAAATGTTAAAACATTCTTATATTAATACAAAAATGGTAGATAAAATAATGTTAAATCATTCTTAAAACATTTTTTAACATGCTTATAAGAATGTTTTCTGTGATGGGTAGGTTTAGGTTTGGATGATAGTATGTGTGACCCTGGACCACAGAACCAGTCATCAGGGTACATTTTCTGAGATTTATACACCATCTGTATAAATATTGAAAAGCTGAATAAATAAGATTTCCGTTGATGTGAGGGTGCAAAGAAAATCTAAATATTGAGAAAATCTCCTTTAAAGTTGTTCAAATGAAGTTCTTAGCAATGCATATTACTAATCAGAAATTAAGTTTTGATATATTTATGGTAGGAAATTTACTAAATATCTTGATGGAACATGATCTTAATATCCTAATGATTTTTGTCATAAAAGAGAAATGTATAATTTTGATCCATACAATGTATTGTTGTCTATTGCTACAAATATACCTGTGTTACTGATGACTGCTTTTGTGCTGCAGGGACACATATTTAGTCATTTTATAGTCTTATATAAAAAATAAAAAAAATCATGTCTTTGTGGAGTCCGATTTCAGGACAAACTTTTTGTTTGAAGTCCTTTGGACCTCACAAAGTAGTAAAAACAAGTACACACACACACACACACACACACATCATAAAAACATCACTAAACCACCATACAAACACGTTTACCTGGGAGGAGTCTTTCTACAGGTGATGAGAGAGGAAATCAAGACAATGAGCGAAAAAGAGTCAAAAATCACCACCATATTTCATAGTTTCAGATTCTACTATATCATATTGTTTCTACTTACTTAAGAATACTCTGAGGTCCACTATGGAAATAAAAAAAAAAGTCAAGAAAATATAATATTTTATATTTATTTTTTCATAATGTTTTAGAGATATTATTATTATTATTATTACATTGTTATTATTATTATTAGTGCAAATGAAAAAAGTGATGTGAAATTCTGCATGCAAATGTAATTATAAATGTGTCCCATAACTACCAAATATCTCTAAATATTTCTATCTTCCATAAATTTCCTTTTGAATTGATTTTAAAAATACTTTATTAATCCTAACAAACAGAAATGTCTTTGTCACAGCAGCAATACTATTAGCAATAAATTAAGTGCTGATATTCACATTAAAAATGAAAATTTAATTTAGATTCTTTAGTACTTTTTCTAATTTTATTATTTTTTAAAAATGTCTATATAGTTGTTTTTTTATTTAAATTTTTATTTTAGTTTTATGTCAGTAGATCCAGTTCAACTACATGAAAAATAAATACTTCCTAAATATTTATATTTCCACTATAAGGTTTTTTATTTTATTTCAGTTATTATATATAAACTTATAGTTATTTTTCTTTTAGTCTTATTTTAGTACATCAACAAACTAAATGAAAGAGAAATGTTCCCTCGCTAACTAGCTGAACTAAAATACAGTAAGTTTAAGTTTTTTTATTTAATTTTATTTCAGTAAATGTTTCATTTGTTTCAGTAAATGTTTATTTAATTTTAAGTAAAGAACATGTTTTGTATGGCTTTAATTTACTATAATACACCTAAAAAGTTAAATTTAGAATTTTACAAAATATTAAAATTAAAAACAGATCATCCTTTTTTTTTTTTTTTACATTTTAATTCAATTTCAGTTAAATTTTAATGAACACAAAATGCTAAGTGCATCACGAGTCTGTTTTTGTTTGGTCAATGTCAACTAATCACCAGTAGATGGCTCCACTCTCTCATGAGTTTGACTAGTTGGCCTGCGCTGGTCTTTCTGATGAACTGTTCTCTGGGAATCTGCTCTGTAACAATACATGCGAAGGTAAATGTCACTGCTATTTATACACTCACTGCCGGGAATAAACACGGACACGCTGACTGACAGCAGCACATGCCCTCTGACACAATGGAAAGAGCTTCAGGAGCACGAGATGATAGTGAGTGTTTGCTGCGTTAGTGATGATGACACAACACTACAGAATCTAGTACACTAACTTTGTCATGGGCTCCTCCTGTAGAGAGACACAGAGAGAGAGAGACAGGTGGAGAGTGAGACATCTGAAGCGCTTCTGATCACCATCAGACCTCATGCACACATGCACTTCTGACAGAAACCACACAAACACACCGACGCAAGAGACTCATGTTCAGAAACACGCTGACAGTAAACTAACACCAGTGCTAATGAAGACTAGTGCATGATAAACCGACTCACCCTCAAAACTGTTGCTCTATCTGAAGAAAAACATCCTTGTAGTAAACTGACTTGAGAAGCAAAATTGTAAAAGATAAGAATTTTCAGAAAATATAAATCTATCTAGGATGAACTGCTTTGTTGCATCGCTTATTTTTAAGCCACTTTAGATAATAAAAATAAAATTACACCTATTTAAGTCACTTTAAAAGCATCTAATAAGTGAACATAAAAATGTTAATTTTATCTATTTTTAAGTCACTTTAAAAGCATCTGCTAAATGACTAAAAATTTAATAAAAATATCTATTTAAGTCACTTTGAATAAAAGCATCTGATAAATGACTAAAAATTTAATAAAAATATCTATTTAAGTCACTTTGAATAAAAGCATCTGATAAATTAATAAAAAATATTATGAAAATTACATTTATTTTAAAATCATTTTAAAAAGCATTTGCTAAATGACTAAAAATAAAATAAAAATATCACATCTATTTCTTGGCCCCGAATAAAAGCATCTGCTAAATAAATAAAATGAAAATTACATTTATTTTTAAGTGACTTTGGATAAAAGAATCTGCTAAATGCAATACAATAAAAATGTAAAACTTACATCTATTTTTGATTCATGTTGAATAAAATCATCTACTAAATGAATAAAAAATAAAGAAATATTGCATCTATTTTTAAGTCACTCTGAATAAAGGTATCTGCTAAATAAAATAAGTTAAAAAATTACATGTATTTTATTTATATATTCATATATTTAAGTCGCTTTAAATAAAACCAGGCGATAAATAAATTAAATAAATATTTTATTACAAAAAAAGTTAATACACATCTAAAATAAATTATCTTAAACAATTTAGCTTCCAAACTAAATGCATCTTATTTTAAGTGAAATTTGATACTGGACAATTAGACAAAAATATACAGAACTAAGTAAATAAATATTTATTTATTTATTTTAAAAAAAAATTTCAATGCCTGCTTACACACTGGTGTAGCTTTCTTTTTTTGCGTTCATGTGTTTGTGTAAGTTTCAGGCTTCACACACGCATGCTATGACTTCAGTGCAAACACACACACACACACACACGCATGCATGCTATGACTTCAGTGCAAACACACACACACACACACACACACGTCACATCTTGTGTCCAGCTTTCATGTGTTTGAAACAAACTCCCAGTGTTTTCTGATCCGTCCATAAACACAGCACACAGGACCCGGTGGCCCTTTCCCTCCATCAGCGAGTTAAAGACGTTAATTGGAGTGAGAACACGAGTCAAAACTCACTCCGGCTGCTTCTCTCGGGATACTAATTGGTTGAGTCAGTAAACGCCGCTGGAAACTCTCACAGAGAATTTCACAAACATTCCTGCTGAGGCTGACGGCTATACATAGTAAATGAGAAGCAGCAACCAGACGCCGGAAACACGGACGTCACGTCTACATTCACCCACTACACACCAGACACAGGCCTTCACAAACAACAGCCAATTAACTCATTAAGACTCTAAATAAATCATTTGAAAATAAAAACAACAGGGCGTAAATAAATCATACCAATTTAAAAAAATAATTATTATAAATAAACAAATAAAAATAAAACATTTACTATAAAATAATTAGTCTTCAAAAGTCAAAGATTAAAATAAATATTAAATAAAAAATATAAATAAAACTCAATTATATCATAAAACAATGTTAAATTTAAATAAATATTTTTAAAATAAAAATAATGTGATTAGATCATAAAAATGTACAATTAATTGTATATTAAAAACAAATCAAAATAAAATATTTAAAATAAAATTATAATAAACAATTTTAAAATAAAAACAAGAAAACACTAATGAATAATTACTAATAAAATAAATTAAACAAATCAATATAAAACATGTGCTACTAATAGGGCTGTCGCGATTCGTTGATTTTAGTCGACTGGTCGATTTTTAAAAATCGTCGACTTCATTTTGCTCGCGTCGACTAACCGGCCAAATACCGGAAGTGGTGCATTTCACAGACGAGAATCCATAAAACACATTATTAGACTATTTTCCAAGGCTGCATGATATATTAAACCCATTTTAAAATTATTAAGCATAACTGTGAATTCACAAACTCTATGATTTAATTAAATAATTATATGGTCTTTAATTATGTCCATGCGTGTAGGTTAAGCTCGTGCGTCTCGCAGCGGCTCCACAGAAACTGTGATTATTTACATGAGGAGCGTCTCAAACTCATCTCTGCTTGCTGTTCTGAGTTTGGGTTTATTATAACCTTCATCTGGGAATGCAACGTGCGCCATTTCATCAGATTTGTGAGGTAAATCATTAATAAATCTACACAAACACAGCAGAATACATCACGATTGAATTGAAAATTAATTAAATCGAAAAATTAGTCGATAGATTAATCGAAATGAAAATAGTCGTTAGTGGCAGCCCTAGCTACTAAAGTAAATAAATCCTAAAAAAAAAAAAAAAAAAAATACTACTGGAGTAACTAAATCATAAAAATGTAAAACAAAAATAAATAATTGTTTAAATAAAAAAGTAATTAAACCATAAAAATGATTATAATAAATAATTTTAAAATAAAACGCTAATAATTTATATTTACTAATGCAACCAATTAATAAAACAAAACTAACTAATAATTAGATAACAAAAATGTTCAAATAAAAACAAAGTCAAATTAAACACTTACTCAATTTTTTTTTTTTTATCTGCATGTCATGTGACTATTAACCAACATCAGAGAACCATGAACATGCGAATGTGTTGAATTATTTATGTATTAGCTAACAATCTCAGGGGGACTTCAGGTAAATATTTAAGATCAAAGATGTTTGTTTGGGAATCTCTGGTCTTTGGGAAGATGGGACAGAAAGCACCAGACCAGTTTACAATAACAGCCTTCTGCAGACGAGTTTAAACAGCTCACAGAAACATCCCCACCTCAGACCAGAAATATCCACGCTTCAACTGAGCTTCAGAGCGACACGGACGGAGGACTTGAAGGGGATAACTGGAAGCAAACAGAAGCTCAACCTTAAACACTCACTGCTGTTTCCAATCAGACAGGAACATCATGCTCCAGTGATCCCAACTACAGCGCATTTCACCCAAACATTACAAATCTGTCATTTACTGCGTTTATTATGTTGTTCCAAACCCATAGACTTTCTCTTCAGTAAAACATAATAAAACACTAAGGAATTAAAAATGTAAAACTGAAAAATATATATTTTAAAAAACAAAAATAAAACACTTGCTAACAATTAAAAAAAATTAAATCAAATCAATTAATTCAAATTGAAACACTTGCTAATAAGTAATTAAAGAAGAAAAAAGGTAAAACTGAAAAATTATTTGAAAATACAATAAAAATCTAAAAACATGTACTAATAGGTAATTCAATAATAAAAAGGTAAAACTGAAAAATAAGTATTAAATAAAAAAAAAAATCTTAACACTTAGTAATAAGTAATTGAATCAAATGTTAATTCAAAATATTTTTAAATAATAATTAATGATAAAATAACAAAAATATAGTAAAAATAAACTAAATAAAACTAATAAACTGTAAAATGTTAAAATAAAACGTTATCACAATAAAACACATCACAACAGAAAACACAACAGAAGATGAAAAGCTCAATTTAAGCCGTTTCTGTTCATGCAACAAGAATCCAAGTCCCAAAAATTACAGGAGATATCATAAAAATATCACAAACCCAGTTACTTTGTTTCTTTGTAATTGTGAATTTTTTTGACAGCAACTATATACACGTTACGAAAAGAACAGCGTGAACATTCAACTAAACATCTGCTTTTGAGTTCCACAGAAGGAACAAAGTCACAGGGGTTTTGAAACGCCATAAAGTTAAAATGATGTGATATTGGGTGAAGTATCTCTGTCCATCAGCGGCGCAGGGATTTCTTCTGGCACGGCTCGACCTGTTCTTCCCATTTTCCTGCTGACTTCACTCTCACTGGAAGCAGCAAGCTCATAATAATATATTAATGAAGGACGCATCCAAAACAAGCATGAACGCAGAGACGACACCATCCGAGCAACATCCGACAAATGTTTTGACCAGTTACAAATTCTCCAGGATTTACATCAGACCCCAAAGCCTTTAAAACCTCATGTTGACAGTCAACTCAATCCATCTAAAGCTGCACAAAACGAGCTCCTGTGGTCAGAATCTCAAGCAGAACATTTGTTTATCCGGGTCTCAGCCGTGTTTACTGGGATCAGTGAAACCACATGAGAGAGAAGATGCAAGAAGACGCTTTACCAGCTCTCTTTCATCTGCTCTTGACTTCCAGGACAAAACTACAGCGATGAGTAAATACAAGCAGTCTATGAAAACAAGACCACATACAGTGAAGACACATGAATGTGCTTTAAAAAAAAAAAAAAAAAAAAAAAAAAATTATATATATATATATATATATATATATATATATATATATATATATTATTAATTTTTATTATTTTTTTTTAAGCACTTTTTTTAAGCATATATAATGTTACGTTAAAGTTTAATATTTAAATATTTATTTTATAATAATATTAATAAACTATTTAAAATATATAAACTAAATACAACAAAAAGATACTAAAAATAATAACAATTAATTAATTAACAAAAATAATATCACGAGTCCGACTCTCTAACCATTAGGCCACGACTTCCCCATCTCATTGAATCAATCTTTGGCACAGACGGTCACTGGCTCACACAGTTGTTCTTCACATTGGCTTCCAGTTTTCCACAGAGATACTGCGATTCCCTCTCACGGCATTCACAGACAATATTCTGCTTTATTTACAACTTCAACTCTATGAATAGCAATTATGACAGGCTCTGGGTTACCACAGAAAATAATTAAACTGAAGGGCGTGATGCAATTATCCATAAAGCACTGTTTATGTGAGCAAACTCAAACAAACAGCAATTATACACCAGCAACAGATGAGCAGAATTCATATTCCCACATCAAACGCACGGGTTAGACTCTTCACAACTCAAATAACACACAGATTTGACATTAAGTGCTTTAATCAAGATTTATATTCCTGGTTTTAATTCCAGCTGAATTCCATGCCCATGGTTTTCAACCAGTTGAGAAGATATCAATCTAATAATACATCAAATATTCTTAAACATATGTAAAAGTAGGCTGACTGCAACAATGTGCCATTGAAACGTTGTAAAAGCTTTAGTTTGTTCTAGCAGCCTGATGCAGTAACACTGATTCAACCAATAAGATGCATTTGGGGCAGGACTTCCTGTCTGTCTGACCAATAGAATGGTTCTGGAAACCTTTACATTTCCAACTCAGTTTGGTGGCATTAGTGGTGCAGAAATTACACTTATGACATTTCTAAACTATTTCTAAAAATATTAACTTTATAAAAAATAAAAAAATTAAAAAAATTAAAAAAAGATTCTTGTGTGCCACTGATATACATTTTCTATTTAGCAAAATACTTTTTTTATTTTTATTTTTTTTAATTGAATATTACTACTAGTACTACTACTAAGATAAATACATCATTTTGAATTAGAATTAATAATTAAATGATTAACTTAATTAAAATTCAATAATAATTATAATTATAATTATTATTATTATTATTATTATTATTATTATTATTAACAACAACATTTTAAAATAAATACAATAATAATAATAAGTTTTTTCTTGGTCCCATGGTTATATTTAACTAAAACTAAAACCATAAATCAAACTTAAACAGTCTATATTAAACAAAAACTATGATTTTTACTGAATTTTTTACTGATTTTAGTTCAGCTAGCTGCTGAACATCTCAACATTTCTCTTTTACATTTACAGTAGTTTAATTTGGTACTAAAATAACTCAAACTAAAGTCTATACAGACAATAAAAAAAAAAAAAAAAAAAACTAAAACTTTAAATAAAATTAAAATGAAAACAGACAAAACATAAAATCTAAACAGGAATAAAAACTATAAACAGTCTCCTGGTTTTATCTCAATGCTAAAAACAGTATCTCAAATACACTAAAATACCAGCTCGGTCCCGGAGTTTTTAAACCTCTCATTAGTAGATGATTTTCTGTGTTAATAGAGCGTCACAAATACCATTCACAGAATAACCCACAACCCTTCCTGAACAACAGATCAAAGCGATCCCTCTGAGAACAGCGAGGAAGAATAAACGCAGGAAACAGAAGGAGAACAGGAAGTAGATTCTGATTGGCCGGTCAAAGCCCCACCTACCCGTTTTGCTGTTCTCCAGTGGCTTTGCTCTCCAGCAGGCCACGCCTCTGGCCCAAGGCCACCTCACACACGTTGTCATTGGAGTAGAGGTTGATGGGCGTGTTATAGACGGACGAATGAGGGGCGGCGGGGGCCGGGGGCGGAGCCATCACTCTCGCCGGGGAGGAGGAGCCAGAGGAGGATGTGGAGGAGGAGTTAGCGAAGGGGGAGTGGCTGGAGAAGGGTTTCAGGGCGGGGCGAGGCTGCTGGGACGGAGCGGCTGGGGTGAAGGCAGACGAGGCGGAGGGGATGGAGGCTTTGGGACTGACCGATCTGACGATGTTAGTCGTTCCGCCGAAGGGCCGAGCAGTCTTATTATAAGCAATGCTGGCGGGGCCGGTGGAGGCCCCGGGCGTTTGGCTGATGGGCACCGGCTTTATGATCTCCTGCGGTTCCTCCTACAGAAGTGATGAAACACATGCAACATGCTCACACCACACGGCACACGCATGCAGGATCCCTCATTACAGCCCTAAAGAACCCTCACTTCAGTCTGGGGCCAGCTCATTTGCATGACTAATTGATTACAGGACTTTTTAATTCACATCAGGGTTTAGTTAACTCAAACCATGGAAAAACATTTCCGTTACTTGAAATACAATAAATAAAATTATAAAAACTTTAAATACATTTTTTTAACTAGTTTCCCATTTTCATTTAGTACGTTTATGTACTAAAATAATTAAAACTGAAGTAAAAAATGATAACTATTATATTAAATAAAATTAATTATATTACATAAAATAAAAAAATTATAATCTTATAATACAATTTTAATAATAAATTATCTGGACATATATAAAAACCTAATAAAAATACAATTACTAAATTTTTCATATTAAAAGCAAAACAGAATATATAAAAATAAAAACTAATTCAAAACATTAATAAAAACTATAATTGTCTCTCAGTGATACTAAAATAACAATCATGAATGAAGTTATTATTTCAATTAAATTTATATAAATAATTTCCAGAGCTTTGGGGGGGGGGGTCTCTGATATTTCCCCTGGACATATTTTAAATTATAAACATCTGAGAATCAGAGTTATTTTAGTATCACTGAGATATGATTATTATAGTTTATCATTTTTTTAGGGTTTATTTCTATTGTATTTATTTTGTTTTTAATTTAATTTTAGTTCACGTTTTAGTAATTTTGTTGTGTGTTTGTCACGTTAATTAGTTTCTTTTTTTAAATATATCTATACTGTTTTTATTCATAATCTGTGAATCAATGTTTTTTATTAAATGCTTTGAATTCTTTTACGTTTTAATTTTTATATTAAAATTGTCATTTTGTCTTCTTTTTTGGCTATAGTTTAATTTTTATTGTGTCTATAGTTTTTAATTTTTATTTCAGTTTTAGTTATTTTAGTACATCAAGTTAAACTAAATGAAACTGCCTTGCCAACTAGCTGAAACGAAAAGGTTTTTTTATATATATTTTATTGTATTTCAGTACATATGTTTTTGGTTTTTGCTTCAGTTAACTATATTAAATGAGACGGTATAACTGAAATACTCTCCTCCTAACGGACTGTAATGAGGGGGAGCACAATCCCTCACAGATCAGGCGTTTCCGTCAGCATGCGTGTCCTCACCAGGCCTGAAGCAAAGCCTCAAATCTCTTCATCTACGACAAGTGATGTGTGACGAGACATTTGATTGGTTGCCTCATTTATATTCTGTCACAATGCACAGGGAGAATCTAATTGGTCTAATCGCTCTTAACAGCTGTGATTGTTATTTCAAACAGCATTTTGCTTTTTGTTTGACACTAAATGTCATATAGACACCTTTTTATTAGGGAAAGGCCATAAATGATTTAAGCAAACCCAATCATATTCTGATTTAATGTGCACGTCAGTTTATATTTTGATCAAAAATGGAGAACTACTTTTTTGTTGCCATCAGCTACATAATGCCTGTACACCATTATAAAGGCATTTATAGTGAGAATTTTTTGGGTAAAAATTTAACACGCACATACACTTTGCAAATGTATATAAAAACATACAATATAATTGCAATATAATAGATAAAGACTACAGACTAAATCCAACCCTGCCCTAAAGGGAAAATAATTAAATGTAAAAAAAAGAATAAAAGGAAAGAAAATTTAATAAAATGAAAAAAAAAGAAAAATAATTAAATTATTAAATTAAAAACGAAATAAAAATGACAACAAAAATGAAAAATACAAATTTAAATAAACAAAAAAAATGACAAAAAATAAAATAAAAAGGGCTTAATCATGAGTTATTATTAGCACTTTGTTGTACATTTAAACACTTAAAACACAATTAATGTTTTTATCACATTTTACTGCCACGTTATCCGATATTATAAAATGTCAGGTTGCGCCTGGTGAGGACACGCATTACATATAATTATACAGTCTGAAGTTTACGTACCTTCGGAGTCTGGGTTTTAGTGATACTGGAAGACCTGCAAAGACAAAACAGACCTTTAACACAAGACCTAATAATTGCACAACAATGATGTGCTCACTGAAAAATCAATATGGAAATAATGTCCCAAGTTTGACAGAAGCTCATATCTGTGTGTGTGTGTGTGTGTGTGTGTGTGTGTGTGAGAGTGTGTGTGTGTGTGTGTGTGTGTGTGTGAGAGAGTGTGTGTGTGTGTGAGAGTGTGTGTAATATAGTTTGAATAACGACTCTATTTTGGCTGCCATTCAAACAAACTGCACCTTCCACTGTACGCTACATTGCACGGCCATAAATAAAGCAGAGAGCAAACTATGGCATTCAATCCCAGCAACCCCTGTTCAGCACTGCCAAGAGCTGAAGGCCGCACAGGAATAACTACACAAACTGTCTTCACACCATAAAACGACGAGTTCAGACTCTGATGAGCTGCAATCACTGAGAGAAAAACATGCTGTAGTGTCTGAGGTGACAGATGAGATTTCCAGATCAATCTTTGGGTGGTTTGGAGGCTCTGAGGAGATTAAAACACGCATGTTTAGCTCTCTTATGACAGTGAAAGATCAGATCAATGTTTAAGATCTAGTTTAGATCAGACTTGAGGACTTGAATTTCCATTAAAACAGATAAAAAAAAAAGTCTTATTGGCAAAATGCATCACGTCCTTACTTTAGAACACACTAGAAAAGACTTTCATCGAAAGCAACTTAATAAATGTAAACAAACATGCACGTGTAACCTCAAAAACAGACCATTTTCAGCCAGATTTAATATGTAAATTATTGGATTGAATTTGAATTATTGGATAAAAGCATCTGTCAAATGAACATATGAAAAATGCTAAGAAATAAACACTTTTATTCATCAGGGATGCATTAAATTGATCAGAAGTGATAGCAAAAGGCATTTATAATGTTACAAGAGATTTCTATTTCAAATAAATGCTGTTCTTTTGAACTTTCTATTCATCTATGAATCCTGAAAAATAAAATGTATCACAGTTTCCACAAAAATATTGTGCAGCACAACTGTGTTCAACATTGATAATAATCAGAAATGTTTGTTGAGCAGCAAATCAGTATATTATTATGATTTCTGAAGATCATGTGACACTGAAGACTGTAGTAATGATGCTGGAAATACACAGAAATATATTGCAGTTTAACATTCACATAGAAAACAGGTTTTAAATTATAATATCAATTCTGAGGAAATTCTCATTTTTAATCAAATAAATGCAGCCTTGGTGAGCAGAAGGAACTTTAAAGAGAAATCGATCAGACTGATAAAAATCAATCAGAAATATTTGATTAAAGATGCTAAATAAATATACATTAAAAGGCGAAATAGACAAACGCAGACATGTGATGAATTAAATACGGAAAGCGTGTCTATCTCAGCCACTTTCCCATCATTGTGCCGCGAACACAATCTGAAATATGACTGTCAACAAACCTCCAGTCAAAGTGCATCAGGGTTTGGGCATTTGGAGATGTTTTGCTTTACACAAACCCACAGACATACTTTATGTTCTCATTTATCAGCTGATTCTCATCACACCGTCTAGACGGCTTCATTTGTCGTCATTAATCAGCTTCAACATTCCTCGTAAATAACCTCCGTCCTCGAGCGGGCGACACACAGGCCACAGGCCACCCTACAAAAACTGCTGTGACTCAGCGAATCCGTTTCGCGTCCTCAATCGCCTCCATATTAGGAAGGCTGAGCGGTTCTTTTGTGCCCGACGGTGCTGCTCATAATAGGGGTAAAGGTGGAGCTGGCAGCACAAAGACAACACTTGCAGGAGGAAGTTAGAGGAGCTCAGACAAAGAGCAATAATCGGCGCTCAAGGGGAGAAACGTGAACAATTGAAGCAGAGGAGAGGAAGCAGATGGTGTGGAAGCGGCTCAGATCGACCTACAGATCCTATCTGTAAAGAATCATCCTGTCCATACAAACACTCCACCGACAGCATCTGTGGCACAACGATGGCAGCGCAGAAAAACAATCAGCATAGAAATATCATGTTGGAATAGTATATCATTTAAAACTAATAAAAAAAATAAAATCAATAAAATCAAACTAAATTAAATAAATACATAAAAAAATTATAATAAAAACATGTATAAAAGTAAACTAAAATATAAAATACAAAATAAATATGTAAAGAATATAAAAGAAAAAAAGAAAAGAATGCATAATACAATATAAAAAAGTAAAATAAACAAAAATCAGGAAAAGACAAGAAAATGAAATAAATAAAATAATAATAATAATAATAATAATAATAATAATAGCAGCATGTGTGGAAGTGGACCAGGTCAACCTGCAGCTCCTATTTTTAAACAATGACCCTGTTTCATGCAAAACAATTAATAAATAAATAAAACAAAATAATAAAATAACAAAAAAATAAATTAAAATTAAAATTGAAAAATTAACGAAGTAAATTAAAAGAAATAAAAAAATAGGGGAACAAAGGCAAACAGTGTTCCAGAGAGTGCAAAGGGTTGTGAAACACTAAAATATTTGCCTTCAATAAAACAATGTCTTGATCTACTTATACTACTATTTATAGTGATTCTACATGATTAACTGGGATTTTTTTGTGTTGTGCAATGAAAGTCACAACACAAGCCAATGGGACACTAGAGTCAAGATGAACTTCTGACGGCCAGAATGAGTGTTTTCAGAGCGTGGTCAGACTTCAGACCGCTCTCTCTGTGTGTGTGTGTGTGTGAGAACACTGGAGAGCTGCAGTGAAACACTTTTAATACGCAGCGTCCACATCAAAATCACCATGAACTCAGAGACACGCTTCAACACGCTGAACACACACAACGGCCTGTGACTCACCATCAACACATGCTCTTCAAGAAGTGTGACGCTAACAATTGCTTCCTTTTCACTAATATGTGCCGTTTCAAGGCAGATTAGGTCTAATAAAGATCCAGCAGGGTGACTGTGATTACTACACAAATTAAGTTACCGTTCATATGCGGTTATGGTTCTCATCTATGAAAGCTGAATGTGTTATTTCTGCAAAACTAACGTCACCAAACCAAACAGCACAAATAACGACAGTTTCCATATGATTAGCTGCAACAGGAGAAATGACAAACACACAACACAAGCTATCAGGACGCTCCAGGAAACACGCTGGGAAAAACAGCGGAGGTGGAAAAAAATCTCTACGTGAGCCAAAATCAACAGTCAGACGCATGACTTGAAAATGAGACGCTGTTGTTTTCTGCACAGCATCAGTCACCGCTTACAGAGACTCTCCACACACACACACACACACACACACACTTAATGTATATACAACCTACAATACAGTTCATGTGCTTTTATGTGAAGAATGTTTATGCAAAAATAAAATGAATACATGTAAAATTACATTACAAAATGTTAAAGAGATATTAAAATAAAAAATACAGTAAATAAAAATATAATATTTAATAAAATACTCTAAAAATATGCAAACACAAACTTCACAATGTAGGTAAAACCTACAATACAGTTCATACAGTTTTGTTTTCACTTGTTATATTAAGATGAAAATATACAGTCTTAATCTAACCCTAAACCTACAAAATAAAATAAAAAAAATTAAAATACAATTACAAATGAGCAAAGAATTAAAATACAACAAATACTAATATATATATATATATATATATATATATATATATATATATATATATATATATATATATATATATATATATATATATATATATATATATATATATATATATATACACGATTAGTGCTGTCATCCAAAGTTTTTGTTTACATAACGTGTGTACTGTGTATATTTATTAGGTATATAAAAGACACACATTCAGCCTATATTTTAAAAATATTTACATGTATTTACGTGTATATTTATATTCATATAAACTATATCATATATAAATATGCCACACCTGTGAGGTGGATGGATTGTCTCGGCAAAGGAGAAGTGCTCACTAACACAGATTTAGACAGATTTGTGAACAATATTAGAGAGAAATAGGCCTTGTGTGTACATAGAAAAAGTCTTAGATCAGCTCATGAAAAAAATGGGGGCAAAAACAAGTGTTGCGTTTATAACTTTGTTCTAATATATATATATATATATATATATATATATATATATATATATATATATATATATATATATATATATATATATATATATATATATATATATATATATATATATATATAACAAAGCAGAAAAATGTAAATACAATAAAATAAAAAAAAACCTTAAAACGTAAATGTCAAGTACAAAAAAATCTATTAAAATTATTTGTTTTAAGAAACTAAATAAAATCTAGTTCACAGCTCTAATCAAACCCGTGAGCACAGCGGGTGTTTAACTATGAGACCTGGAACTCATTTCAGCAAACATGTTTGCTCACATCACACAAACAGATGTTTGGCTGAATGAACCTGAGGAGGAAGATGAATAAGAGAGCTGTTATTGTGCTTATAAAGCTCTGATGGCAAATACCTGCGTTTCCATCCCCTGACACACGAAAGCTATGCAGGGAAAATGACTTTTCCTTTCAGAGTCCACAGCGCGCAGAGCTGAACCACAACTAATATACACCAAATTATATTTCATTATCAGCTCCAGCGGGATCCAATGGAAATTGAGCCGCAAATAAAAACATCATATATAATACGATGAAATGATAAAGGATGAAGTGTTTTGAAGCTGTGAGTGACAGATGTACGGTAGCTTAAGTTTTCTTAAATAAAACTTTGGCTTTAAAGTGAGCCCGACTGTAATATGAGTGAGATTCGGTACGGTAATCATTTAACTTGTTTTTACCGATACTCACAGCTTGATTTTCTTATATTTTATAAATAAAAAAATAATTATGGCACATTAGCCACACTTTGCATAAATATCAACAGCAAATCAGTGTTAAAACTTTGTCCGAATGAGAATCAGAATGAGCTTTATTGGCCAGGGATGTTTATTCTATATTTTCTAATATTCTATTTTGCTGTCTGTCTGTCAGGAAGCTGGTGATCCACTGACAGACAGAGGTGGGGACGTAGAGCTGAGAGTTTATTCTGAAGGGTGTCCGGGATGATGGAGTTAAAAGCGGAGCTGAAGTCTACGAACAGGATCCTCACATAAGTCCCTGGTCTGTCCAGATGCTGCAGGATGAAGTGCAGTCCCATGTTGACTGCATCATCCACAGACCTGTTTGCTCTGTAGGCAAACTGCAGGGGGTCCAGTAAGGGTCCAGTGATGTCCTTCAGATAAGCCAAAACCAGTTTTTCAAATGATTTCATGGCCACAGACGTTAGAGCTTCAGGTCTGTGGTCATTAAGTTCAGCAAGTTTCTTTGGGACGGGGATGATGGTGGAGCGTTTGAAGCATGAGGGGACTTCGCACAGCTCCAGTGATCTGTTGAAGATGGGGGCCAGCTGCTCAGCACAGATTTTTAGGCAGGCTGGTGACACACCGTCTGGGCCTGGCGCTTTCCTTCTTTTGTTCTTTCTGAAGACCTGGCACACATCATCTTTACTGATCTGAATTGTAGGTGTGGGGGAGAGAGGGGTTGCTGGAGGTGTGAATGGTTGTGTGGAGGGGTGTTCTGGGCGGGTGTGAGGTGATTTTTCAAACCTGCAGTAGAACTGATTCAGGTCGTCTGCCAGTTGTTGATTCTCCAAAGTGCTGTGGGATGGTGGCTTATAATTGGTGATATCTTTCATACCTTTCCACACTGAATCAGAATCACTGGAAGAGAATTTGTTCCTTAGCGTTCCAGAATAGTTCCTCTTTGCCACTCTGATCTCCTTTTCCAGTGTGTATTTGGCCTGTTTATACAAGACTCTGTCCCCATTAATGTGAGTATCTTCTTTGGTCTGATGGAGCTGTCTGAGTTTTGCAGTGAATCATGGTTTGTCATTGTTGTAAGTTAGATAAGTCTTGGTAGGAACGCACATATCCTCACAGAAAGGGAAATATGATGTTACAGTCTCTGTGAGGTCGTCCAGATCATTTGCAGCAGCTTCAAAAACAGTCCAATCAGTCAGGTCGAGACAGGCTTGTAAACCCCGCTCTGTTTCATTAGTCCATCTTTTAACAGATCTTAATACAGTTCTTGTTGTAAC
Organism: Barbus barbus; assembly: GCF_936440315.1. NCBI lineage: Eukaryota > Metazoa > Chordata > Actinopteri > Cypriniformes > Cyprinidae > Barbus > Barbus barbus. The sequence goes on from NC_136723.1 coordinate 25,434,244, forward strand.
CGTTTTGGACATTTTCTAACTGTTCTCATTTTGAGGTGTCCACATACACACACACATACATATATACACATACATATACACACACACACATATATATATATATTTTTTTTTTATTGCCTCTTTTTGATACAAATAAAACAAATAAAAAAAAAAACAATATTGCTTAATCTCTAAAGCTAATCTGGTCAGGAGTGATTCTGCGAGACGTGAGCAGAAAGAGTGTGTGGAAGAGGGAAAAACACACGAGCAAACAGCTGATGAAAACAGCAGAGTGTCAGCTCAACAGGGACATGAACAGGTTTGAGATGGAAACATCAAATATCGCTTCGTGCAGAGTTTTCCAGATCGCTCCAAAATAGAGAGCCAAGCAGCACCAGAGAGAGCCGCGATATCTGCGTTTCAGCTCAGAGATTTGAGCGGCCGTGCTCCTGCTCAAGAACAATATTCACAAGAATAATCTGGACTGTAGCGTTAAAGAGCCTCCTGACACGTCCGAAATCTCCCCTAAACAGAGAACACCGTGTAGGACGCTTAGTGATGAGCGCAGCACACAAACAGACCGGAGGGCATCAGCACGCATTCATCCTGCATTATTTTACTGCATAACACTGGAGCAAACGGATCAGATTCAAGCCTTCAGCTGGAGAATAACTCTTATCCGGCCAAAACAGGAGGCTCACCTCCTAAAATCAGGTTATTACAATTATTTGTTAGCATGTGCTAATGGAACGATTATATAGTTCACTTTTTACGACGAGCTAAATCAGAACCTTTCAAGAAAAAAAAAAAAAAAAACATTAAATAAAATGAAAAAATAAAATTAAATAAAATAAAAACCTCAAAATAATGAACATTCCTGCCAAAACAGGTGGGTTTTGTGGTTACAGAATCACCTCATAAAATCAGTTAAGTAAAGTGATCTGTTAGTGTGTGTTATATATGATTATATAGTTGACATTCACGGAGAGTTAAAGCAGAAACTGTCAGGAGTGTGTGACCATCTTTTATTTATGAACAGTGATATTTTCTGTTTTGCTAAATCTGCTGTTCCTGAACAAACAAGTGATTCAAGCGTGATTAAAGTCAACATGAAATACACAAACTCCATTTACACTTTAACACACATTTCTGGTCTAATTGTGAGCGATCCATCAGTACATGTTGTTATTGCTGTTTCACAGACTGCAAATGTATTTGATGTTGACTAAACTCCAAGCTTGCAGGGTTAATAACACTGAGCCGTCGCTCTGGAATCATGGAAACCGGATGTGCGTTAGATACAGGCAGCGGTCCTCCTGTGTCTCATAAAGCTCTGAAAAACCAACTTTGTTCTGTTTTAACGATTCCCCTTCACACACACACGCTACACTTTCAGCACAGGAATGAGGAACGACGTCTCAAAGAGTCAGGAGCAGGAATCTCAGCTTCAAATGAAGTCCATTCTCTACATGCACTTCAAGAGCTAGCGATACACTTCATGTGTTCTTAAAACAATTGCAAAAGTTTCCCAAACATAATTACTAATATTAAAACAATACATGAACAATACTACTATTATTAAGAATAAGAATAAATATATTAATAAGTAATATCATGATGTTTGGACAATGTTTTGGACATTGTTTAACTTGTTTCGAAGTGTCTATTAATTTGTTTTTTTTTTTGCTTTTCGACAGTGTCCATATAGCTTCATTTCCATTTGAGTTATTTTCATAAATCAGTAAAATAGTTACAACACATTTTATTATTGATTTTTTTGTTGTTGTTGCGGATATTTTTTATATTTGTGCCAAGAAGTAGAAATATCATTTTTAAAAAAGGCCTGATGTACATTTATAAGCTGATGTAATTTAGACTACTTCATCTGGATTTTTACACAAATTCATTTAAATATTTTCCAAAACATTAAAAAAGAGATACAAAAAAAAAAAAAAAAAGAGAACACATTTATGGTCCATATATATTTTTATAACTATGCCAACTCAGAAATAGCACAGGTGATCTTACTTCACCTACAGTATGTCGTTTTTTATGCCACATTTCCACTGATTTAAGGGCCAGAAACGGCTCCACCGGACCACAGCCGTCTTTTTTACAGTGGAAATGCACAGAAAGGTTGCAGACTGGGCTTTTGTCAGTGGAAAAGGATATCTGATGATCAGACAAAAACTACTTTCTTCTGCACACACTGCTAGACAACAGTGTTTAAATGTGGGTAAAAACAGCCGACGCAGCCCTGAACCTCCCAGAAACAGCAGCAGCGTCCGGTTTGAGACGTTTAGACGGACAGACAGACAAACACATGAGCCCAACCTGTCCCAAACCTCAGGCGCCGCTCCGAACACACGCTTCACACACACTTCATCAACACAGTCTGGAAAAATCCTTAAGAAAACATGGAAGGGGAGCAACATGTGGTCTGAAATTATCTGAAGACGTCGACGTAAACAAAACGGTACAAATCAGGTTTGGATGTGGAGGATCGGCTCTGAAGCGGCACGAATGGATATCCGTACGAGGCTTTGATTTATCCACACGCTTCGACTACAGATTTCAACAAAACACAGAAACGGTCAACGGCATTTACAACAAGAGCGTCCATGGAAAATCATCTGACCCCCTGATTAAATTCAGACTTCGACTGAAAGACATTGTCATATTGAAATGATCAAGGATTATGAAATGAGGAACTACGAGAGTGAATGATCTGCCCCATTAAATCACTAGTTTGCCCAAAAACAAAAAGTAATTATGAATAAAAAAAATTATAATAAAATTAAAAGTGTAATAAGTTAAAATAAAACAAACCATGGGAAAATGTATATTGTAAAACCATTTTTTGTGTCAAAGCGTAAAATAAAATCGATCCAAAAATAAAATATGAATTATTTTCACCAAATTAAATAATTAGATTTACTGTAATAAGATTACTGTTATAAAAATGAGCCGCACCCAAAAGGTAAAGGGGGAGGTGTTGCTACAGTTTATAGCAATATTCTCAGTATTTCTCAGAGGGCAGGTTTTAAGTATAACTCGTTTGAAGTTATGGTGCTGCGTATAACATTATCTAGAGAAACACGTGTTAGTGATAAATCCCCTGTGATGTTTGTACTGGCTACTGTATACAGGCCACCAGGGCACCACACAGACTTTAAAGAATTTGCTGATTTTCTATCTGAAGTAGTGCTGGCTGCAGATAAAGTCTTAATTGTGATTTTAATATCCATGTTGATCACTTTTACCACAAAACACTGCTTTGTAAACAATCTTCCTGATTTATCTCAATTCCTCAGCATATCCAACAGCACAGAAAAACTTAATGATGTAACAGAAACTAATGGACTCTCTCTTTTCTAGCACTTTAGATGCGGTTGCTCCTTTACGCTAAAGGAAGATTAAGGAAAAGAGTCCAACACCGTGGTATTATGAGCACACTCGCACCTTAAAGAGAGCAGACCGGAAAATAGAGCGCAGCTGGAGGAAAACTAAACTAGAGGTATTTCATATTGCTTGGTGGGAAAGTACCCTATCCTACAGAACAGCATTAAAAACTGCTAGATCTGATTACTTTACGTCTCTTAGAAGAAAACAAACATAACCCCAGATATTTATTCAATACAGTGGCAAAATTAACAAAAAAATAAAGCATCAACAGGTGTTGACTTTTCCCAACAGCACAGCAATGACTTTATGAACTATTTTACTTCCAAAATTGATACTATTAGAGATCAAATTGTAACCATGCAGCCGTCAGCTACAGTATCGCATCAGATAGTGCACTATAGATCCCCTGAGGAACAGTTCCACTCATTCTCTACTATAGGAGAGGAAGAACTGTATAAATTTGTTAAATCAGCTAAACCAACAACATTTATGTTAGACCCTATTCCATCTAAACTACTAAAAGAGCTGCTTCCAGAAGTCATAGATCCTCTTTTGGCTATTATTAATTCGTCATTGTCATTAAGATATGTCCCCAAAACCTTTAAATTGGCTGTTATTAAGCCTCTCGTTAAAAAAAAAAAAAAAAACTTGACCCCAAAGATCTAGTTAACCTGGCGTACACAACACACTAATACGCTTCTAATATTCAAATCTGTTAAAGGATTGTTAGGCTGCATTAATTAGGTCAACCGGAACCAGGAACACTTCCCATAACACACAATGTACTTGTTACCTCGTAAGATTGACATCAACGCTAATATTAGTCTGTTTCTCTCTTATTCAGAGATCTCCGTAGCCACCCGATCCGGTCCGTATCCAGCCCAGATGGTCACTGCAGTCACCAGATCCAGTTCGTATCCAGATCAGATGGTGGATCAGCACCCAGAGACGACCTCTACAGCCCTGAACGTCAGCAGAGACCAGGACACCGAGATGAGCCCCAGAGACAGATCCACAGTAGACCCTATCACCTAGACAGCCATCGGGAAAAGACCTCGGGAACCAGTTGAGCCCTTACAATATTGACTTTGCTGCAGTTAGAACAAACTGCTGGTTCGTTTGGCCAGAGGAGAACTGGCCCCCGACTGAAACCTGGTTTCTCCCAAGGTTTTTTTCTCCATTCTGTCACCGATGGAGTTTTGGTTCCTCTGGCTTGCTTATTTGGGGACACTTCATTTCCAGCGATATCGTTGACCTGATTGCACAGATACTATTTAAACTGAGCTGGATGATGACACTGAATTCAATAATGAAATGCCTTTAACTGAAAATTGAGTGTTTAATCTTGTCATTTTACATTATTGACACTATTTTCCTATTTTGATATTGTGCAGTTGCTTTGACACAATTTGTATTGTTAAAAGTGCTATATAAAGATGACTTGAATTAAAATCCACATTAAAAATACTAAAAATTAAAAAATAAATGTAAAAAAAATAAATAAATGAGAATAAATAAAAAATAAAAAAACTAATTTTCACCAAATTAAATAATTTACACAAAAACAATACAAAATAAAAAAAATAAATGAGAAAAAAAAAAGGGGAAATGTATACTGTAAAACCATTTTTTGTGTCAGAGTTCAAGATTCAATCGGCTGTGATTAATTTGCCACATTAAATCAATAGTTTAAAAAAAAAATCTATAGAATAGACTAAAATCAACAGATTAAATCAATAGATCCAAAAAAAAAAAAAAAAAACATTTTCACTGAAATAAATCATAAAATTATCCCCAAAAAAGCTTTAAATAAAATGTAAAAAAAATTTTTTTAAATAAAACTAATAAATTAAAATATAAAATAATGAAACTATATGGGTAACAATAAACAGTAAAACCTTTGAGAATTAATAATTAATTCTAATTAAGAATGAATACCTTTTCAGAATTAATTTGATCCAAATCTTGTACAGAAGGTTTGGAACAATATGATGGACAGCAAATGGTTACAAAATTATTTTTTGAGTAACTCGCTCATTTAAGAAAACCCACACATCTATAAATGAACAAGTACAAACACAACTAATCCAACTTCATTAACGGCCAAACAAGTACAGTAAAGCAATTGAGATCAGAATAACCCAATGTGTGATGTAAAACAGGTTTGACATCAGCAATACCTCAGTCAAACCTCAAATGACTGTTTGAGGAACCCGTAGAGACGTGCTCAGACAGTGAGGCCTGTACCGCGGTATTCTGGGTGGTTTGGGTTCAAACGGCTCTCTGGGATCTCGGAGCAAACGTTGCTCTTCCTAATGCCATGCTATCTTAATAATAAAGCTTGAGTGCTGTTTGATGGCCTTTGCAGATTCACTGACAAATGTTCAACAGCTATGAAAACGCCACTAAAAGACTTTAATGGGAGATTCCAGAGCTCTTGCACAATCTCTCTTTCCTAAAGAGCCCATAACTCCAGAATATGAGCTGCGCTGAGAGACCAGCTTCAACTACACCTTAAAAACCAAACCTACATCCTCTTTAATTCATCTGCCTCGAGCCGACACATCAGCAGACATTTAAGAGAGTAAATCACCCAAAATTGAGCATTTATTAATTATATAAGGAAATCTACTCTTACAACAGAGTTTTTGCAGGATTTATGACGGCTTTAAGAAAGAAAATTTAAAGAGCATAATTTGTTGAAAATGAAAATACAAATTCCAACAGATCTTCATTACTCAAATTTATTTTACAAAAAGAAAAACTTAATTTGAAGTGAAAACTAGTTCTCACACCTCACGGACAGATACCTGTTCCTGTTTTAAACTCAATTTTGTTCAATTTCTCAGAAATAGATATCTTCATTTTGCATCTCTAGTAAATGTGTCTTGATTTAAGGATGTTTAGATGTTTGTAATGGGAAACAAGACAAAAATACTGAAGGCGACATTCATTTCTTGCAGCGCATGTAACATTTAATGCCATTAATTTAAGACGTTCTGCTCTGATTTAAGACCTTTTTAAGGCCTTAATCTGTGAAGGGCAGAATTAAGACGGCAGAGACCCTAAACAATGAAAATAAATGAGGAGACACACTGCCCAGCTCCAAAAATGACAAAAAAGCATCATAAAAATATCATAAAAGACATCTGCATGACTATATTCCAAGTCATCTTTCGTTCTCAATTTGTGGATCATAAAAAAAATTACATTTTGAAGAAAGTTGGTAACAATACAGTTTAAAGTCCGATTGACTTCCATAGTATGTACAAAAATACAACAGAAGTCAATGGGACCTGAAAATGTTTGGTTAACAACTTTCTTCAAAAATAACGAAGATAGAAATAAGCAAATGGTGGAATATCCCTAGTAAGTTGCCATTTACTGATACTTTTATAACAATTCGAGCCTAATTTTGACTTTTTGGGAGCTTGATTGCATTTATATTCACTTTCATTTTAGATTTTGCAATGAAGTGATATTAAAAATTCATATTGTGAAGGCAACACAAGTCGCTTTGGATAAAAGCACCTGCCGGAATGCATGAATGTAAATGATCTAAAGATTAAAAAAGGTCTAGAATAACATACGTGAGAGTAAATGAAGAGTTAATGCTCCTTTAATTGTAATTCTGCAATTTTAGACTGACTGTCTGATAACTGATGATAGATGAACAGTTAAAGATTCGGTGGAGGCCAGGACACTCGCTCCAACCCTCTGAAGAAACAGAGCGAGCATTAAAAACAGGCTGAAACTCAAGAGCGGCGATCCGAACATCTTGAGCACATTAGATCCTGCGTGTCCCGTCATGGGAAGAGGCCCCCCCGGAGGGACAAACCCGGCCAAGAGCTCCATAAGCAGACAGCTCTTCTGCTCTGCTGTCATATTTACACAATCCCTGATCGCATCCGGACAACCATGAGTTTGCTTTCAATGGTGAACTCTGAGAAGATGCAGTTTGTGGGGAAACTAATGCTCAGAAGTTTGGAAAAATTAAGATTTATTAATGTGTTTGAAAGAAGTCTCTTCTGCTCACCAAGGCTGCATTTATTTGATCACAAATATAGTAAAATAGTATTACTATTTAAAATAACAGTTTTCTATGTGAATATCTGTTAAACTGTAATTTCTCAGCATAATTACTCCAGTCTTCAGTGTCACATGATCCTTCAGAAATCATTCTAATATACTGATTTGCTGCTAAAGAAACATTTCTGATCATTATCAATGTTGAAAACAGTTGAAAACAAAAATCAATAAATGATTTCTGCCCTAAAACATGTGTCTGCTGGCCTGGAGAGGTCTATGCTTTGATAAGTGGTGATAAGAAACCACTATCACGTAGCGTTAGTGTGGGATATTAACGAGTGTGACACGCCTGATCAACGCTTATTAGTTTCTATTACTGGTAGTATCAATACTAGCATTGCTATTGGCTGATTACATTAGCTAACGTGTGTATATCTGTAAGCTAACACTGATCTCTCACCAAACACCTGCCCTGTTCTCCTCTCATCAACTCAATCTGTCTTCTCTGACCGTTGTTCTGTCTAATCCTGGCCTGTCCTGCTCTCTTGGCTGCACAGCAGGCTCATCATTTTATCTGTGGTCCGTCATACGAGTGTAAATACACATTTAACATTTCCTCAGCGTCTGAACTGTCTGCGATCCATTGTTTTCCTGTGGTTTAAATGCACCGCTCTCCCTTTTGATGCGTCACTTCCGGTTTTGGCACGTTTCAGATGCGGAAGTAAAATTCTCTCACAAAAACGACTCCAGAAGCCTTAATAGCGTATTTTAAAGTATATTTCAAAGAAATTCTAGTTCCTACAGTATTGTTCTATACATCGACTCACTGGAGTCTCTAAACTGCAATATGCCCTTTAACTGTAAATTTAAGCTAAAAGCGTAAAACCTAAAATGTTGTTACCGTATTTCTTACGGTATAATTCCGGCAACCACTGTGTGTGTGTGTGTGTGTGTGTTTTACCTCAGCAGCGAGAGGTTCAGGTTTCCCGTACAGGCTTTGATTTTATTCTGGGCTTCCAGGTGTGTCATTCCCTCTGTGGCAATGCCATCAATAGACAGCACAACGTCTCCGACGCTGATCTTGGCTTTCGCTGCCTTTCCTCCATCGGTCAGCTGCAAACACAAACACACACAGTTACGAGACGCACATGACCGCTGCTGTCTTCATATGCAGCAACACAAATCAGATTCACTGACAATCATCCCTTCCAGTGAGCTCAATCTGACTCCCCAGCCAATCATTTAGAGAGGCTCTGTGAAGCAGATTCATTCAGAAACAAGATGATCATGAACTCTTACACGCCAAGCAGAGCTAGAGCAGATATCAGCGACTAAAGACTTCCACTGCTCACTCAAATCCAGCGAGTTAAACACCTCAAATACGTTTATCAGGTTTTGGTGTCTGACACAATGTTATTTTTATATTATTTACACATTATAGTATTTAGTAATACTTCAATATATTGTTATAGTTTCAGTTTTTTAAATATTTATATTAAGCTGCAGTTTTTACTTTCAATCTTAGTTCTGTTAATTGCCAAGGCATCATTTTTAAATTTTTAAGTTTTCTTAATTATTTTTTAGTCTTTTAATCTATTGTTTATAGTGTCTACTAATATTTTGATATATTTTTATATTTTCAATTAACTTCTAGGTTAAGTTTTAGTTATTTTTAAATATTTCTATGTGATTTTTTTCTTTCAATTTAACAAAACTACTATTTATACAACTACAAACTTATTTTACTTCTGTTAATTGACAAGACAATTTATTTTTAAGTCCAAGTCTTTTTATTAAGTATTTAATATTTGTATATATATTTTATATTTTCATTTCCATTTAAGTTTCGGTTATTTTGTTACATGCTTTGTCATTTTTATTAGCCGTTTCTATTTAGCCGCATTTCTTTTTTTTTAGAATTTAGTTTTCATTTTAATTCAGCTTTATTTAAAAATAATAGTTGTAGTTAACAATAAGAACACGATGCAGCACACATCCTACTGTACACCACTCACTTTCATGTCAAAATGGGATACGTGTAAAAACATCTCTATCTGTGCTCAACAGATGATGATACAGTAAAAACATCCGGCCTTCAAAAATCAAACCCTCCACAGAAGCTGAAGATCAAAGAATGCCCGGCTGACCTTTGACCTCTCAGGCCCAAACTGAGGCGAGTCAGTGAAATGATACATATGCTTTGATGCCGGAGTGCGACGAGACGCTGATGAAATACTAGCTTCAGGAGACAAGAGCCCAGCTGGAGGGCCCGTGATTTATTAGAGCTTTAAATCTGCTGCTGGAGCTCATCTGTTCATCTTATCAGATCAGACCTGACGGCCTATTAGAAACCAGCCTCGCTCTTGTTAGTACTGGCTTCAGATCTTGTCTGGACTAATAAACAACCCGATACCTTCCCAGATAACTACAGCGCGGGAAGGAAAGTCTTTACTCGGATGATTTACACAAAGGAGACTGAAACCAAACAGCTTCTGTGGATGAAGACTTTATTACAAAAGGCCACATGAGTATTCTTTACAGACCATCCCAGAATGCACTGCAACTACTGTACAGGAAAAAATATCCAAGATATCCAAGTCACAAGAAATGTTGTTTGTATCTTCATGTCACTCCAGCTACCATGGCTATTTTTATAGCAAGAAACAGGTTATTAAAATGGACCAAAATATGAAAAAAAAAAAAAAAAAAAAAAAAAGATTAGAGAAAAAAAAAAAGTTTTATTTTTGTTCTTTTTAAAAAAAGAAAACTATTAAATATAAATTTAAACTTGTAAAATGAAATGAATAAATGAAGAAATTTAGACTTGTAAAATGCAAAAAAAAACAAAAAAACTGAAATTTCCTAAAATAAAACATGCATAAAACTTTATAAAATAAAAATAAAAATTATATATTAAATATAAGGTAGGACTTGATTTTGTCAACTAAAAATGGATTGGATTGTGAAAAGGGGACGTTCCATCATAGCAAAAATAAGTAAAATTAAACAAATTTAGAAAAAGATAAAGGGAAAGAACAGATAAAGGGAAAGACTACATTTAATCAGGTATCAGTTGATCATAAACAGTGGAAGTTCCATCATAGAAAAAAAAAATCTAATTCACCTCAAACACACTGGACTTTGCCATAATGGAAAACAAAATGCGAGATAGACGCGGTTACGACAGATTGTAAACTCGCAGCACACTTTCCTCATTAAAAGCTGATCACATCAATTAAGCTGGATCTGAACTCTAATCATGAGTGACAGTGTTTCAAACATCCATCTGCTGCCATCAAAGCATGACCATCCCAACAAACAGAGCCAGAGACGTGCGTCATCCCTTCCTCGATCCGCTTGCACACATTACACTGATCTGAGGTCAGAGTTTACAGGGAACACCTGGGTCACCACATACTCCAGCTACACACATCCAACACCTGAGATCATTCCTCCCCAGAGTCACTTCCCCAAACTATCATCAGATACACACACAAACATGGCCATAACCAGGGTTTCAAAATGAGTGAGGTCTGGGGGTAAGAGTTGTGCTATAATAACCCCTACAAATACAACTCGTTATATACACTTTAAAAGATGCAGATGTTTGTGAAAGAGGTTTTCTCTGCTTTGGAGGGATGATCACTTAAATTATACCACATTTATTGCATCAAAATTTGTTAATATTTCATTATAAAGTTAAGAGTGATTCATTTTATCACACTGTAAAAAATGACCGTGATTTTAACAGTAAAAACTGAAAATGCTACAGTAAAAACCTGCTAAATGGTTAATGGTAAGTTCCCCTACTATATACGGTGAAAAGCTGTAATAGACACTTTACGGTAAAATACCATATTTGGAAGTGAAAAAGATTGCATAATTTACAGGGAAAACCGCAAATTGGCGTTCCCAGAATTCCCTGCATTGTATTTAAAATGTGATGTTTTTTTTTTAATAACTCTGTTTCTTCTTAGTTTTTTATCATCAGTTATGTTTATTAGGGTTGTATGTTACATCTAATATTGTTAAATGAATGTTTATTGCATGTTTCAGTTTTATGAGTGTCAGCATGATGTCGTTTACTGTTTGTGTGAATGACACCGTGAACATTCTACATATATCTATATATTCAGTACAGATTTCAGTACTTCAATATGTTGGTATATTAACATTACATCAGTTATAGAAATACGGTTTTTACTTGTAAATTTAAGTTAAATCCGTAAACCCCAAAACGTTGCTACCGTATTTTTTACGGTAAAATTCTAGCAACCACAGCTGCCGGTTTTTTACAGTAAATGTTATGGATTTTTTGTTTTTTTTTACAGTACAGTTGTTTATTGATCATGCAACAATACATATTACTCTTCTAGTTTTCATTAACAATCCTTGCTATATAGATGATAACTTTGTCTAGTGCTCGTATGAATGTTTTTAGCAAGACTTTGTAAATAAATTTAATTACTACACTGAATGAAATAGCATAGACTTCATGGCTGGTGTTTGCGTGGACTCATTTTATTCTGTAACTTGTTCTACAGATCTGTGTACTAGAGTTAAATGCTACTGTTTTTGACAGTGTTGATAGCGTTTCTGACAGATAATATCATGATGTTTTTGCTTTTCCCTTCTCGAATGTGCTATCCTGTCAGGAATAGCCTGTCCATGGGCTTTTCTGATCGCTGTCAGTGCCGGCGATGCAGTGTTGCCAGATACTGCTATAAAAACAAATGAAAACCGAAGAAAAAAATCAATAAAACATAAACCTAATTTATTTAAAATCTTTGCAAATAAGATAAAAATATATCTGACCCTAAACTGCAACTTCAAACTTGATTCACTTTCTAAATTGTCAAATTAAGTGTAAAAGACAAGTCCAAAAACGCTTATAAAAGCTGGATCTGGCAAAACTGCTGCGTTCACACCCTCACACACACACACACACACAACTCTCTCTAGACTTGTTGACTTCGTCAGCGTGTCGCAGAGATCATTTTCATACCACGGACGCTACACATGATTCTTGCAAACGGTCTAAACTGAATTATACATGCACACATTCATATTCAAAATAATACGGTTTATAAATAGTATTTTTCAAGGAAAATCACAATTTATTCAATTATGTTTTCACTTAAAACAATTTAAAATAAAATTAATTGTTAAAATTACTTTAAAATATAGAAATGCAGTGAAATTAATATTTTACGCCTTCATCTGATTATCACTGTTTTTGATAAGAAATTCGTATTAAAATTATAAGTCTAAAAAAATTCAACTACAATTTGAGAAACAAAACTGAATTAGGGCAGACAATTAAACAGATCTTATAGGGCCCCTAAAAAATTTATTTTTGTTAAATGTTTTCAAGTAATTAGACACTTTTTGATCACAAATTTAATAAAAAAAAATTAACTGAATCAAGAAAAATTAAAACTGGAAAAAACAAAAACAAACACAGAATCAAAAATCAAATTAATCAATCTTTAAAAAAAAAAAAAAAAAAAAAAAAAAAAAAAATCTAAATCAAAAAAGGGCACAAGAAAGTCTAGAAAAATTCTATAAAAAAAAAATAAATTAATAAAAAAAATAAATAAAAAAAACTGATTCCAGAAAACTTTCCGACTCTGAATCTAAATAAAGAATTTAAACGGAATGAAAGAATGAATAATCATAGTGGCCAATATTTCCATGCTGTGATTTGGGCCACACTATTTCTAACCTTGTGTACTATATAGGACTGATATGAAGTGAACTGTCATGGAGCCTGTGTGCTCTTGATGTGTCTGAACAAGCAGCACTCATTTCTCATTTACAGGTGTGCATGCGAGGCATTACGCAACCATGCATGACGAATAGCAGTCATTCAGCACTGCTGTGCTTCTCTTCTTCACATCTGCTAGGCAACTAACTCATCTAACATACTACATTAGCACCCGACCAAACCTCTACAACAACAACCGACTGATGACAGAAGCACTTCAGCCTGCCAGAACAATCACGTTTTGCCTGTTCCCATGATTTGAGTCAAACGCGTTTAGAGCAACATGAGGACAAGCATATTTATGTGAAATTTCCTTTAAGTTAATAGTGATTTTTGTTATCTTTAAAAGACAAAAAGAGTCAAAGTGATTGTGAAAGTGTGATTTCCACAGTATACTACATGCAAAATGTACTCGAAATTAGATGGAAATTATTTTGTATTTTCACGTTTTCATTTCACATGAGCAACCATGGCTATTTTTATGATGAGAAACAGACACAATGAGGGGGAAAAACAATATTTACAGAAGGTTTTTAAAGTTTATCTATGAAAGAATTACATAAATATAAAGGACTTGATTTTATTAGGATCAGACTGGATCATGAAAAGTGGCCTTTTAAATCAAATAAAGTGCAGGACTTATATCATATAAAAGTGGATTATATTTAAATCTAAATGACAGGGAATTGACTGGATCATGAAAAGTGGGTGAACAATCCCATAAAATATGTAGAAATACAAACATTTAAATGAAATAAATTGATAAATATAAAAAAACCCTCAAATTTTAAATGCATTTCTTTGATTTATTCAAGCAGCAGGAACTGCAGAACTACTTCACATTCCGGCCTACAAATCTCCGAGAGCACCTCTGGGAGTCTGACGGGGGTCACACACACTTATCTGAGTCATTAGGTCAATGACACAGGAACATGACGAGGTCCCACAGCTGAGGAACACGCTAAACGCCTCCTGAAGCTTCAGACTCGTGCGCGAAAGACGCTTCGCATTAGCAGCAGGCCCAGCAGTCTTTGCTCTTATTAATATCATAAACTAAACCTCAGCCTCATAAAGCTGAAGGCAACAAGGATCAAATCCCACCGCAGAGGAGAACACCTCACAGCTTGCCTTCAAATGCTTTCATCAGCCATATTTCTAGCAACATTTTCAAAATGAAAGATTAACAAGTTTGGGCTTTTTATGGACTACGCTGAGTTATGATGTGTGACCGGAGGAACTTTTCTATATCCATATTTTCACACTTAAACCAGGAGAAATAAGACATTTTACTTACATAATGTGAGCATATGTGTGTCCCTGCAGCACAGAAGCAGTCATGAGTAACACAGGTATATTTGTAGCAATAGACAACAATACATTGTATGGATCAAAATTATACATTTCTCTTTTATGACAAAAATCAGTAGGATATTAAGATCATGTTCCATGAAGATATTTTGTAAATTTCCTACCATAAATATATCAAAACTTAATTGATGATTAGTAATATGCATTGCTAAGAACTTCATTTGAACAACTTTAAAGGAGATTTTCTCAATTTAGATTTTTTATGCATAAATCTCAATTTTGAAAAATTTACCTTTATGACTGGTTTTGTGGTCCAGGGTCACATTCTAAACATTCTATGAGTGAGTAAATAAATAAATAAAATAAAACTAGGGCTGTCAGTTGATTAAATTAAAATAAATGCAATGAAAGTCACTGGTGACCAAATCAGCTTAGTTTCCAACAGTCTTCATAATACCTTCTTTCATGTTGTGCAAAAGTAGTACGTCATTCAGGTTTGAAACAACATGAGGGGGAGTAAATGACTATTTATTTATTCATTTATTTTTGGTGAACTAACCCTTTAAAGGTTATTATTATTATTTTTTTTAATAAGAAACTAAAACTCCCAGCAGATGGCGGTAAATGTCTTCGATTTGTTCAAATGGCTGATTTATTTAGGAATTCAGTAAACGGCTCTCTTTGAATCATTGATTCACAAGATTCATTCAAAACACGGATTCATTCAGAAACTAAACACCTCTGTGTTGCTCGGAGACGCACAACAATTCTGCTGTGGCTTTTTAGGTAATATTTTTGTTGGCAAAACGGAGCAAAAACAGACAATATTGTGTTTAAAATATAAAAAAATATTAACTTCTTATTTACTGAACTGTTATGAGAAAATCACATTTGCACTCGTGTTCTTCGTGACAAAAACAGCACTCGTGTGATATCGCTTATCATATGATATAAATATGAGAAAAACACAAGGGCATTTTTTTCCCCAATATCTTGAATTTTAGGGCATAACGGCATTTATGGACTTGTCCTGCATCATATTTGTCAACAGTCAACTGTATGGACGGTGCTGTATGCCAGTGCGTTAAAATATTTTAAAATCGCGTTTTTTTTTGTAACTAATTAACTTAACGCGTTAAACTGACAGCCCTAATAGGTCTATTAGTTTAACGCATTAACATATATACATACATCTTTTTAAACATTTCATTATATTACACTGTAACAAAGTTTGTAGAACGGGAAGGAGGAGGCGGGAACGACAGGGCGGCTCCTGGCGGATGGCGATGGCTCCTCCAGTCGAGGGCAGCCAGCAGCCAGCAGCGAATCCCCCATTCCCTGCTCCTCCCCAACATGGCGGATGGCAGCAGGCTACGGCCTCCTGGCGAATGGCGCCGACTCCTCCGCTCCCTCTTGGACGACAGCCACCCCTCCTCTACCCAGGAGCATGGCAGTGAGCTTTTCAGTCCCACCTGTTCTTCCATTGCACCAGCACCACCACCGCCTCGGGCAGCCACCAGCGGTCTCTGCTACTTCTTGCTGCCCGATCTCCTCTGCACTGCGATTCCCCTCAGCAGCGAGGGCTCTCCGACAGCGTGTCCCTCCTTCCTCCCAGGTTTCGGCACCATTGTAACAACGTTTGTAGAATGGGAAGGAGGAGGCGGGAACCGGCAAACATTTAAAAGTTTAATAAAAATAAACAAAAGTAAAAACGGCAGCCCCTCACGGACGACTGCCGCACACAAAACACAAAATAATTCTCATTACTTACTGTCACATGACACATACATATAGGGCCTTGGGGGTGGGCACACTGAATGGCATCCGGAGGGCGGTCTGTTCATTCAGCCTTCCCTCTGGTGCCAGTGCCCACTTCTCAATTTTAAGTTGCACATAGACATTGAGGGCTCTAGGGAGGGGACGAGCTGACACAAGCTTGTGGAGGGTGCCCCTCCCCTGTTTTAAAGCACCCCTGTTTTAAAGCACCTTAGAACAACACACACCAACACTACATTTGAGCGGGTGAGGTGAAGCATGGGGTCTTTTTTTTTCTTTCTTTTATCTCACACCCCTGTTCTCTGTTCTCTGTCCGGGGCCGGGGGCTGTGAGGATGAGCTGGCCGCCCGGTCGGGGTCTGGGCTGGTGGTCTTCTCTGCTGCTGCGGGGACCGGGGTGGTCTTCCTGTCCCCACGCCAGAGCGAAGGGGGTTCAGCTCCGGGATCGGGCGCTGATTACCCCTCTGGGGGTGGTGGTGCCTGGATCTAGGAGTATAGAGTGCATATAGGGAGTGTGAGTGTGGGTACCATGTCCATTTTTGTGTGTCTACATGTGGGGCGAGGGTGAGAATATTCGTTGCGTGCATGAGGGTGGGAACGTATGCTTGTGTATATGTGTGCTTGTTCGTCTACGTCTATGTGTCAGGTCGGGCCTTAGACTCCACCTCACTCATCATCTCAGTCGACCCCCACCCCACCACCATGCCCTGCCGGTGGAGGATGCCGCCGGTGCGTTGGTGGTTTCTCGCGCCGGGGCAGGATGCTCGGGTGAGCGCTGGCCCACTCTCGGCGGTCGCTTGGCGGGGCCTGGCCCTACTGGCCTTGCTGGGCCCCGGTTGGGGGGTGGGGGGCCCTTGGATCTCCGGGCCCAGGGCTCGGTCTGCCCTGGTGTGGTCGGCTGCCGGCGGAGCCTGCGGGCTTGCCGCCACGGCACCCTGGGGTGTCTATACTGTGGCTGTCGGATGTCCCACCTTCGGGCTCTCCTCTGCCCTTTTCTGGGTGGGGGCCGCAGTTGTCCCTGCGGTGGTTCCCCTGGGGGTCCCGTGCCCTGGGGGGCCTCCGGATGTTTGGGGCCTGGGTCTCTTCCATGCCTGCTTCATGCCTTGCGGGATGGGGCTGTTGTTCCCCACACACACACTATTAAACATTTACATGGAGGAACCTTATGAACACAAGCGCGCTCACGCATTCACATTGGTGTAAAAACGGGTGCTCACAGACACACATTGTTCTGATCTGCTGTTGCTTCAAAACTTATTTTGTAATATTAGTTATGCGTGTTGCTCAATAACATTTAACATTTAGAATTTATTGTGATTCATACAGATGTTGGTTGTTGCTGCAGTTTCTCTGATGTTGTGTCTTCTGTTGTTTTCTCTTTTTGTCAGCAGGTATCGAAGCAAATTGTCTTTTTTTTTTTTGTTTTTTTTTTTTCCCTCATCCCCCATTCTCTTTTTTTTTTCCTCTCTCTCTCCCCCTTCTCTGTTGACTTTATCCACAATTTTTTTTTTGTTTGTTTGTTTTGTTTTCTAATTCCTTTTTTTATTTTTTATTATTATTATTATTATTATCATTATAATTATTATTTTTTTTTATTATTATTATTATTATTTTTTTTTTTTTCTTTCTCTCTCTTGTTTTCTCTGTCCCCTGGTCTTGTCGGTCATAGTATGGTTAAATAAAAGGGTATATAAAATTTAATTAATTAATAAAAAAAAAAAAAAAAAATAATAATAATAATAATAATAATAATAAATATAAAAAAAAAATATATAAAAAAAAAAAAAAAAAAAAAAAAAAAAAGGCTGTGAATGATGATAGCATAGCTACACATACGTACTGTCATGTGTTATCTGTGTTACTGACAGGCCGGAAAAAACAAAAACAAAAAAAAAACAAAAAAAAAAACTCCTCTCTCGTATTCCACTGTCGTCACTCCTCCTTTTATCCTTCCGGAGCTCCTCCGTGGGACTCGAGACCGGTGAGAACGCTCCTCCTTACATGTGTTTGGCATATAAGCAGCTCTAGAAAGCCAAATGGATGAGATATTTGCCCTCTTGGCAGCGCAGAGACGCTGGTTTAACGCGGTCCAGTAAACGCTAATGAACGGTTGCTCCGCTACGACACTAAAGCTCTGCGGCCCATCTCCTTTTATAGCCATCTGAGGGTATCATGGGCCACATCACACACACACACACGCTTATCAGAGAACCAGGCTGGCAGCACAAAACAGCCCAGCAAACCCAGCAACCAGCAGACTGTTGTGACATTTACAGGCCTTCATCTAAACTTCATCTAACCCACTAAAACTCGTTGCTTCTCAATTTAAACCAAAAAGGAGGCAGAAATGAAGTCTATAATGAGAGAACCGCAAGTAACGCTGTTTACTGCTGGAGAAAAACACCAGCCATGTGAAAAATTATAAGTATGGTGGTACAAATAATTACAGAGAAGCAGGTCAGAGTAATTGATAAAGAAAAATAAAAAAAAAACACCACATGCTGTCATCTGGACATGAGTTATATTAAACTCAAAAAATAAATAAATAAACACTTTTTTTTATTTATTTAATATTTGTTTTATTTCAAGTAATGAAAATATTTTGTTTTCGTTTTAGTTATCTAAAATAACCCTGCTTGTGAATTTTTCTCTTACAAGTCAAGACATTTTTCTTGTAATTCTGATGAAGAAAAGTCAGAATTGAGAGGAAAAAAGTAATTGCATCTTTTAAATTCGATATCCAAACAAAAACAAAAAAAAGTCACAAATGCAAGATACAAACTTAGACTTGTGAGGAAAGAAAGTCACAATTACCTTTTTTCATTTTTTATTCAGTGGCAGAAACAAAAAAACAAATGAAAGAAGGTCCGTTTATATCTCGCAGTTTTAAATATGGTGATACAAATAATTACAGAGAAGCAGTTCAGCGTAATTGATGAAGGGAGAAAAAAACACCACAGTTGTGATCTGGTCGTGAGTTATGATAAACCACACAAAATAAGACTCGTTTCAGTTCGGACGCGGACGACTGCCAAACACTTCCATGTGCGTCTCTCCAATTAACCACAATCAAACGCAAATCAAATTAGGTGAAATTCCCCATAGAGATGATGATAAACCCCCGGATCATCATTAACTGCTCTCCGTGAAGCGTGTTTGGCCGACCATACGTCAAAACCTCATCCGTCGGTCCAGATGCATGCTGGTGCTGTCAAAACAAAGCCGAAGGGAAGTTTCCATTCCTCTTTAAACGATTAACAAAAGCGATCTAAATTAAAAATGCAGCATTGACTGACTGCTTGTGCAGGTGTGGATCTACATGTGTGTTCGGCACAGATACGATCACCACAAACCTTCAGCCAGCTGCGTTAAATGACTTCTAAAACTCATTAAATTCTGCTTTGAATCGCCCCAAACCACAAGCCCAGTTATTTCTGGTAATAATGCTCAATTTTGGCATCCAGATTTGTACATTTTGTGAAGAACAGAGACCCTTGTCTTAGCAAGCAGCACCAACTAAGGTTAAGATTCCTCTTTCAACTGTGCAAAGATAATATTTGAATGTTAAACGTAGCGGAACGGCTGCTTTTCCTCCATTAATCTTTATCAGGAGTTGAAAACGTAGTAACACGATTTTGCTGTCAGCGTATTGAGACCACACTCATTGGGTAAAGTTCACTGACTTCTGAAGCAAACCAGCGGGGTTTTTTCCCCAAAGGGCCGATTGAAATGCTGATGGGCTTCATTCTGAGCGGCTGGATGAATGAAGGAGGTTGTGGACGGCACATTTTTCAGACGTGGAGTCACGGCGCTTGTTAAAGGTGCTTTGACGTCTCTTTAAAAGCCTTATATGGATCTGGGAGATTTCTCTCGCTGTGCGATCCGTGTCAAACATTCCCGGAGCGTTTCGGGACAAACCAGGTGTTTTGCTGGAACTTGATGAGACGACATTGTGTTCCTAAAATACATCCATTACATCACACACAGACTATATTACACAATAAAAGTACTAATGCATAGAAGCGCAGAAATATTTGTCTTGAGAGCGAGAGCATGAGTGCTTCCTGACAGCGTTATTTCAGTATCATTGTGGTACCTTTACAGTTTTTATTATTAATAGCCTGAATTAGTTTTTTATATTTTCTCTATACATGTAAAATGTTAATTTAAAATGCATTTAAATGTTATACAGCTATAAAATACCATGAACAAATTATTTATATAAATTGAAAAACTAATAAAATTAATTCAGGAATATAAACATTATAAA
Source organism: Barbus barbus (assembly GCF_936440315.1). NCBI lineage: Eukaryota > Metazoa > Chordata > Actinopteri > Cypriniformes > Cyprinidae > Barbus > Barbus barbus. The sequence continues at coordinate 25,454,777 of NC_136723.1, forward strand.
AATATAAATTTGAAATTATAAAATATTCATGTAAAATACAAAAATGAAAAATGCATTTATTATTATTATTATTATTATTATTATTATTATTATTATTATATATAATATAAATATATATAAAAACTTATATCATATTATAACATACATGCATATACATACATAAAAATAAGAAAAGTTTATATTTTAATTGTTTAATTTTATTTCAGTTATCGTTTTTTGTATTTCAAGTAATGACAATATTTGTAAGGTTTTAGTTTTAGTTAATTAAAATAACCTTGCTTCCTAACTAAAATAATGAAAATCTCATTTCCACCACGGGATAAGAAACAAAATAATGTAAATGCGACATTCTCTCACAATTCAGACTTTTTTCTTGCAATTCTGAGAAAAAAAAAAAAAAGGTCAGAATCGTGATATAAAATTGCAACTGCGAAAACAAAACAATTGGGAGGAAAAAAAAGTAAAAACTACCTTTTAGATTTTTTTTTTTTTATTCCGTGGTTGGGAAAAAAAAAAAAATTTTTTTTAAAAAAAGACAGAATTGCAAGATGTGAGAAAGTCAGAACTCTGAGTTTATATCTCGCAATTCTGACTTTTGTCTGTGAGATAAAAAGTCGCAATTAACTTTTAATTTTTTTTGGTACCAGAAACGGGCTTCTATAAAATAAAGCTTACCTCTAAAGCAAAAATATAAACAAACCTTATGTACTAAAACAGATTTGAAGTCTAAAACAAACCCCTAACCATGAGCACTATAACAATGATGATTAACCACTCATTTAAAGGTCCCATATTGTCAAAACTGAAATTTCCTGGCTTTTTTCATTATAACAGAGATCTAGGGGCTATGTAACATAAGTTTCAAAACAGTCAGTCCACCGTAAAGTGCACACAGCCTGCATAAAGTTGCTGTGTTTTTTCACGACCCGCTGTGACTTCTGTAAAAATGTGACGTCCGATCTACTCAGTCACCGCCTTCCGTCCTTTTGCCAAACCCCCAGACAGCATGGCGTCCACGAGTAACAACAACACGGAAACATGTCGAAAAGGTGTAACTTTAACGGACGAAACCAGATCAGCTGACCTGTAACGTTACACTCTTCATTCAAAGGATGGACGATCTGTAGGGCTGGGTATCGTTCAAAAATGTTTGATACCGATACCTTGAGTTCGATACCGGTTCCTGAACGATACTTTTTTCCGATACCAGTTTTATGAAATCAGTTTTAATAAGATTACATTATCTCAAAAACTATTTTTTTTTTAGCTTGTTGATATTTATACAGACTCAAAGCCTCATCTCCTGAGCCACTGCACAAAGGAACAAAATATAGCCAACACAATAAATAAATAATTTTAATAAAGTTCAAATAGTTTTCAGTTTACACATCTGTTAGGCTACGTTTACATTAATGTGTGTTCATTTTAAAACACATAATTTCTAGGTTGTTAAAGACTTCAAGAAATTTAAAATCTTCATCCACTTTCATAAGTGGGTGTTTTATTTTCTTTCATATGTTTTATTGTTATTAAATTCTGGTGTAGTATATCTAATTATTTGAATGCATAAAAACAACTTAGTTTATTTAAATTTATTCTTAAAATAGCCTTATGAAATGTTTTATTTTTCCTCAGAAATTCTGTGTTCTGTATCTGGTTTTCAAATGAAGACATAAACATTAATTTAATTTCTTTAAATTATTGAAAATCAAAGTTTATTTATTTTGGCAAACAAAGGGGGTTTACTATTAAAATAAAAAAAAATTGAATAACTGTTGTGTGATCATTACTAAAATAATAATCAAGTTTTAATAATTTTAGTAGTAGCAGTATGTACTGTCCGCTGAACAATATTAATATATTTCTGCCGCAGTGTCTTTCAATTTAAACCGAACTTTTATTTTGACTGGTTGCCTGGAATACCTTTACAGTTCTGTGTATATGATATGAGCAAGTTTTACTCGAATCAAACGGTAAAATGCTCATTAATTGACTCTCACAGCAGTTCTGGAGATGTTGTTCATGTGTTTATGTCCTCATTTAGTGAGACGGCAGACGCTGAAATCACCGCGAGCATCACGCGAGCTTCAGTCTGTGTGCAACGTTAGTAAACAAACCGCGCGATATAGAGCAGACTGCTCCGTACGCTTTCGAAACGCTCTCGCGGATGTCAAACACTGATCTATCAGCGCCGCGCCGCTTCTAGTCAAACACACCTAGTGCTGCAGGATTATTGGCTCACTGACGGTGATGAGATTAACCCCTTAGGTATCAAAATTTGGTACCGAACGACAAGACGTTTTTCGATACTCTGTGGTATCGAGGCAATTCGGTCGGTGCCTAAAAAGTATCGAACTCCATACCCGGCCCTAACGATCTGACAGGACTGTTACTATGAGGTGGATCACAGCTAACATGTATAGTAAAGACAAACTCACCGCGTCTATCTAGTCATGATGATGGAAATACATTTCAATTTCAGCAGGCAACTATTTTTACAGCTACAATATTATTCCAGCCACAATTAAATCACAACAATGTATACAATTGCAAATGATAGATAGATATATATATATATATATATATATATATATATATAAAAAAGTCAGTTTTTGTCTGGCAGTGGCACCAGGTATGCGATCAAATTTCTAATTTGAGGCTGTATTACATCGATTCTGGCACCCAACATCACAACAAGATGATATTAGCTCCTTATTCACATTGACTCCATTGTCAGGAAGGCCCAGCAGAGGTTGTACTTTCTTCTTCAGCTGAGGAAGTTCAACCTGCCACAGGACTTACTGAAACAGTTCTACTCTGCCATCATTGAATCCATCCTCTGCACCTCAATAACTGTCTGGTTCTGCTCAGCTACCAAATCTGACCTCAGAAGACTACGGAGAGTAGTCCGGACTGCTGAGCGAATCATTGGTACAACCCTCCCCACTCTCCAAGAACTGTACTCATCCAGAGTGAGCAAAAAGGGCTGGTAAAATCACTCTGGACCCCTCACATCCAGCACACTCCCTCTTTGAACTGTTACCGTCTGGTCGACGCTACAGAGCTCTGAGCACCAGAACGACCAGACACAGGAACAGTTTCTTCCCTCAGGCAATCCGTCTCATGAACACTCAACAATAAACGTGGAACACACAAATTGTGTCCTAATTTTCTCATTTCTGTTTGCACATACTTGACCTGTACATACATAGTTGTCTATAGTACATAGTGTTTTTGCTGCTTTGTACATTGCCTTTTGGTTAATTGTTATTCTTTTATTATCTGTGTCCTGTCCTGTTGCTGTCTTTCTGTTGCACTGTGGAGCTTCTGTCACTAAAACAAATTCCTCGTATGTGTAAACATCCCTGGCCAATAAAGCTCATTCTGATTCTCATTCTTATGTAGCCGAATCTGCTTTGGTCTGAATGGGCCGCCTCCAGGACAATTTTCCCTTTGTTTTGCTTACAGCTTAGCACGGTAACTTAATTGTGACGTCGGTCCTACATGACCCCTAGTTACCTGTGGTTGGCCTAGCGGTGTGTCACTCAGAAAACAACAGGCCAATCAGAAGATAGGCTCATGAATATTAATTAGACAGGCCAAATCGACCTGTTTTTAGGAGCTGTAAAAATATATTGAGATGGTTTTTGGTACTTATACCGCGAATATATATATTCTTAAGGACATCAAAACCTAAAATAAAACTCCAGAAAGGTGTACAATATGGGACCTTTAAGAGAAAGACATGCAAAAGCTTCACATCATCAGACGTTTGTCTCAGCTAACAACTGACACCTAGCATGAGGCTCTTCATCCAGATGTGCTGCAGATGAACTTCACGGATCCATCAAACAGAGGAGCATCAGTATCATTCACTCAAACACAAGCAGGCTCTCGTTAATGTGCCTCACGAGTCTCAGCTCCGCTTCCATGGCAACGCAAACAAAACACAGCATTCCAACGCCGGAGGAGAAGCAAGCAAGCCAGAGAGCTTTCACTTCCAGACCTGACACCGAAACGTCGCTGGCTTACAGCAAGCCTGTGCGGTGCCATAGAAATAAACCAACAGCACTTCTGGAAAATCTGTTTATGATGATGTCCACTCGTGTGAGTTGCACGATAAAGGTGGATTTACTCTACGTGCAACGAGTTGAGATCATACGAACAGCTAAATGTTGCTCTCTTTATCCACTGTTCGTAGACAATTCATAAATGGCACATTTAATGGCATCAAAAGTAATATCCAAGACATATCAGATAGCAAACGCACCAGTAAAATTAGTGTTACCATTTATTTGCATTTGTTAAATTTGCTGATGTATACAAATAAAAATGAAAATAAAAAATTTAAAAATGATTTTTCCTAAAACTCTGTTTTACTTGTTTACTTTTTCATCTGCACTACTGCTATTGGCAATGCAAGTGTACAACTTTTGTTGCACTAAACTAAAGCTGAGAGTGAGAAAAGACACTGCAATCTTCAAAAAGATTCTCTAGTTTTAACAGACACACAAGTGCTTGAAATCACAGCTGTAGTTTGTTTTCCTGTGATCATGGCTGGGCCTCTGTTAATTACGGGTCAACAGGATGCGTGTCGAATTCATGAAGAAAGTCTCTAAAGACCCTGGAGCCACAGCGCAGAGGTGACGTGTGAAAGGGTCCAAATGACTCAAGCGGCAAATGAGATTAAGGAGTGTTACTGGTCCAACATAATACATGGTTTGATTGAATCTGACTGAAAGCCATGTCACAGTAAAGATAACATGCAAAGGGAAAAGGAGAACTACATAAAGCTAAATAAATATTAAAGGAATATAACATTTAATTAATCTAGAATTTTACACAAAATAAAATAAATATAAAACAATTAAAAGTAAAAAAAACAGTTTTTCCTGGAACTAATTTACTTAAAAAGAAAAATAAAATAAAAATAAAATAAAACAACTTTAAAAAGTAGTTAAAATTATTTTAGTTTTTACATTTCATTATAAAATATAAACAAAACTAAATATAAAAGCAATATAAAACATTAAATTTAAAAAATACATTACTCCTCCCAAAACTGCAATTTACTAGTAACAAAAAACTAATATAAAATCAAACTAAATAATGAAATATAAAACTAATTTTGTTTTACTTTTTTTTTTTATCAATAATGAAATGTAAAATAAACAAAACAAAATGAATCAATAAAAAAACATGACCGTTCCTGAAACTGTATTTTACTTGTAACTCTTTATCTTCTCTCACCAGCCTAAATAACAAACAGAGAACGAGAGCTTGTCTAAAGGCAGATTACACAGCATTCACCCGGCCTCCTTGGCAATGAATCCAAACGCTTGCCATTTTTCAGCACACAAATCCACAAAAGCTGTAAATCAGAGAGCGGAGTGAGGAAGCGTGACATGATGGACGAGATTCATTCACTTCACGATTAAAACCAGATCGGCTCACCCTAACTCTCATCGTGCTGAGGTCGCACCGATCCTGCTCAGATTTTACTGCCATTGGCATTCATGGAAAACTCTTAACATTGTTATAAGACTCTTTCAAAGCTGCTAGAAATAAATCGGGATGGTTGCTAGGGAATCCCTTAGAGGTTGCTAGGGGTCAGAGTGAAAAAAAGCTCATTCCTCAGTTTCCTGTTGTGCTTTGTTTTTGAGGGGAAGTGACTGTAAAGAGTCTATATTTAGATCCAGGGAATTAAATCTGAACTGATGATTTTTTGGATATAAAGCCAAGTTTACAATACCCATAAATGTTACCCAAAGACAGAACCTACTTTGGCATTATGGGCTGGACGATACTCAAGAGAATGATTTAGAGTTGAGTTTTCCTGTAAATGTGCTTTTTTTATTTTTATATGAGATCAAAGCATTTGCACACTTCCAAACGATGAGAAATCCCAGAAATCAGTCCCTTAAGCAGCACAAGCTGAGCGTTCCTGCAACCTTTCATCTTGGCTGAATATCTGAGAGATCCAGAGGTCAGAACAGCTGAACGTTCCCTTTGAAACAGAGGGGGAAACTGAAACTGTTGCTTCACCTCGATCTCTCCATATATATATATATATATATGTATATTCTATATCCCGCGATCCAACAGAGGATAAGGGGTACGGAGAATGGATCAGTTTTTATAGGGAAAGACAGCCTAGTTAAATGTTTATCCAGGTCACCTCTGATTTTTGAACTAATCAATCATGTTAACAACTTTACAGACTTGTTGTGAATTTCACTGACACTGTAGTAGGGTCGCTTTGTGAAAACATCTAAATGGTTAATTATAGATCTAGTAAGACAGAAACTCACCTGCTCCCCGCTCATATTGGTCTGAAAAGGTAAAGAGGTGTTTCAGGTCTCGGGAGACTAGCGTAAATTTACCGACAGCGCCATCTGCTGTTTTGGAAAAGAAAGTTGCTCAGTTGCACTCGTGTGAGAAAATCAAGCCAAGTTTCCTCATAAAAAGGCAAATGAGTCTCACAGTTGTAACAATACATATATTTGTGAATACCTCTTCATTTTCTCTCAAACTGTTTTGTATTTGCAAATCACTTCGCGTTTGTTTGAAAGTAGAGTTTTTCTTTGCAAAGCAGACTGTGTTTATTTGCAAAACACTGGATTTGTTTGATAAATATTGGCACAAAAATCGCTCCATACCGGTGGCCGCGTCGAGCGGCGGAATGGTGTAAATCAGGGGTTATATACTGCACTACAGGCTACAGCGCCATCTATTGGATTTACTGATATTGCATATTGGAACATCTGCATCATGGACTGGATGAAAACGCTCAGTTTGCCCACCTCTGCAGATTCTTTTTTTGTTTTTTGTTTTTTAATCCCTCACGGGCCGCCACAGGAGTGATAGCGGGCCGTAGTTTGGACACACCTGTACTAAAATAACCAAAACTAAAAACTGAAATAAAAATTTAGAAAATTTACCAAAAACAAAAATTACCAAAAATAACTGAAATAAAACAGAAAATATAAAAATAAAAAAAGATTGCAATTATACTAAAAGACCAATGACCAGGTAAAAATCCTTAAGACAGACCTACCGTGAGCGCTGAAGTTTTAAAGTCATCATATTGACTTCTGTATTTTTTAAAAACATGTTTAATAGCTAAATTCTCTGTGAATAACTAATCCATCCATTTTCCAGAAGAGAAATGCACAAATCATAGTTCATGCTGTTACCATGCAAACAGAAAATGCTCCAAAAGAGCTATTTATATGAATATTCTGCAATGAAAATGTTAAATATACAGCTTATAAAGACAGTCAGTGGTTTTATATTGTCATATTTCTAGGGCGAGTAGTTTCTTCTCTCATAAAATAATTTACAACAGTCTTGGTCTTTATTACCAAACACAAATCAAAGTTCATAATGCTGTGATTCATCTCAGTGATGTGTTTCCCAAAAGCATCGTAAGACTAAACAGATTGTAGAAAACATTAGTGCCAATAGCTTCAACGATCTACTAAGGCTTTTGGGAAAAAGCACAACTTTGGTTAGTTTGAAATCCTTTAGAGAAAAAGAAAGTGGAAAAAACAAGACAGATGGCCACTGTTGAGCTCTATAAACCCTGACAGGGCCATGTTAAACGTGATCTTTTGCTATTTACTAAATATAAAAAATAAATAAATAAATAAAATATACACACACACACACACACACACACACACACACACATACATAGTTATGTATAAGAAATCTATGAAAGCTTATTTTTTGCCATGGAATTAAAAAAAAAAAAAAAAAAAAAAGATTTATTTTATTTTCTCACAATTGGGATTTGGGAATTGTTAGAACCAACAAACTTTAAAAGTCATAACTGCAAGATATTAGGGCTGTCGCGATTCGGCGATTAAGTAACTCCCTATGAAGTTAATCAATATGAATCAGTATCATCCATAGGAGCATGAAAACGGGATCTTATCAGGATTGCTGCACAAATCATGTGCAAAATAAACCCCTGAACATGAATCCAGAACAAACAGCCTTTAAAATCCCATCTGTGAGCTGTCATATTCTCCTTTAGTTTGTTTTCAACAATGATTTGACCGCACGAGGAGTCAGAGATTGGCAGACGGCCTTGAAAATCAACGTCTATATCATTTATGCATTGTTTAATGAAACACAAGGCACTTTAGAGTCAGCCAAAGAGCTAAAAGCAAATAAAAGCATTCATCACTGGAAATGTCAAACCCATTTTCTGTTATGAATCTAGCTTTTGTGCATTTCGACTGAATTCAGTGGTCGATTTTAATTCAAACAGCCATCAAGTTTGCCACACATTTACTAGATATTAAACCAGAATTTAAACACTGCATTTAATAAGGAATTCAAAATAGAATTCATCAGGACATGATGCATTTGTTTTTTGTACTAAAGTGTTTGTTCTGGTGCTCTAAACTTACTACAGAGCTGAAAATAGTCCATGTGGTTTCTGTGAATGTCGCTTTAATAATTGAGCTCTATGTTCTTGCTCCCAAAAATGACAAGTTAGAAAGTGCCACAAAACATCTCCGCGCTGTCGAGTCGAAGCCGCAGCGCTTTTGTTGACTTTCATGCACCGAAAGCCGCAGTAACCTTTCTCTGGAAGCATTCTGAGCCTCGACCGCTATCCACCAACTCCAGCGAGCTGACAACATGCCCGGACAGACCACGAAACCCTGGACCGAGACACAACTGGAGCAGGACATGCAAGGTTCATACTGAGTGGGAAACGATTCCTGAAGACAACTACAGCAGGAGATGGTAAAGTGGATGATGATTTATGCAGTCAAGGCCTCCTAAAAGCACCATTAAAGTGGACCATTCAACTGTTCAGGAGTCATGCGATAGCTTTGCGAGAGGAACTCAAAACCCAAACCTCATTCACACATGCAGATAATTAGAGCTCGCACCAAGTTTGAACATTTGTGACCACAAATAAGGTTTGAGAGCCAGTGAGGAGCGACTTCAATCAGTTCCTCACACAAAGCTACTGTATCATGCGGCTTGCAGAACAGACTTTCATGATTCTGTAAATCAGAATAAAACTCACATTCTGCCGGTGTAGTCAGCATCTCGGTTCACAGAAACTGCTTTAAAGCCGGCTCACACTGTGCGATTTTGGCCACGATTTGGTCGTCTGAGCAAAATTTTGTAAATCCTAAAAGATTCCTATAATCCTAGGCTAAAATCGGTTGTCTAGATCGTTGGTTTGACATGTTCACCGACAGCCGATTAATGGCCGTTGCGATCAATTTTTTCCTCCGATGAAATTCTGGCAGCGTCAGAAGATTTCAGACACTTTCCTGCAGTGTGACATCATCTACGACGACCGTCAAACCAAGAACCAATAGGAGCACTGAACTTGATGACGCAATTAGCGCGACAACTTCAAACTTCAACTTCGTTTATTTGTAAAAACAATATATGTACAAAGTAAAAGTTTACTTAAAGTTTATTTATTAAGGGGCAGGATGTTTAAACTCGAATAACAAAATTAGCTCAAGTTCGCTCTGTAGAACTGGAAGTCCATAAAGTCCTCTTTTGCCCAGCCATGACTTGCTCCACACACGTCGTCTTTTTCGTTTTTGTTTTTCTTTAACATCAAGGCATGTAATTAATAAAACTAACGCTACACGTTGCTGTTGTTTGCTAGCTACCATTATAGCGAGAGAACGCGGGTCACGTATTGATGACGTAAAACTCCGGACAAGTCTTCTTGCGTACGTCCGTTTTTATCGCGTCTTGACTGACGTACAGTCTGACATTAAGACAGCTGAGATCCTACAGTCTGACATTAAGACAACTGAGATCCTACAGTCTGACATGGGGATCATGTTCGTACAGTGTGACAAGCAGCAATCGCAAAAGACTATTAAAAATCGCACAGTGTGAGCCCGGCTTAACGTGCATTTGAGAATGCAACATGTGCCAACAATCTTGTAAAAAGAGTTTAATGTTTGAAAATGAATATTGTAATTTTACAATAATGTAAATATATTTTCTTTTTATTTTAGTTAAATTACAATAATAATACTTTTGTTTTTACTTATTTTTAGAAATATTTTTCTTAATAATAATAATAATAATAATAATAATAATAACAACAACCGTAATATAGTTTTCATAAATGCTTTATTTTATAGTTAAATACTATTATAGTAAATTACTTATTTTTCTATTTAGTATTTTTATACTTTTTAGAAATAATTATATATTATTATTATTATTATTATTGATTTTCATAATTACAATAGTAATATTTCTTATTGTTTTTAATTCAGTATTATTACACTTATTTACCACTACTACTAATTATTATTTTCTTAAATACTCAATGTTTTATTTTACCGTTAAATATTACAATAGCAATATTACTTTGTTTTCCATTCAGTATTTTTACACTTTAGTAGCGATAGACAGACAGAACGATAGAGAATGGTAGATAGAGAACGATAGATAGATGATAGATAACGACAGAGACAGACAGACAGAGCCCTAATATGAGTTTGGAACAACTTAATGACAGTAAATGACTTTGGTCATTTTGGGGTTGAACTTCTCCTTTAATGTGCATAGCCTACTTTAAAACATTTAATCAAAGTATTTGAACCTTCATGCTAAGGCCTCTTAGTCGAGACCACAGCCACTACTTCAAACCAAAACCCTTCACGGAATCCTTCAGCTATTCGTCAAAGCCATTAGCCAAGCTCTGTCTCAGGAAACCTGAGGCTGATGAAGCCCAATGGAAAGCATTCATCTCCCTGCTCTCTCAAACGCCTCTTGCTTATGTAACGCTGGATTATTGTTATTATGGAATCTCGTCCTGCTCTTACCTCACACCTGATCGACACACACACACACACACACACACACACACACACACACACACACACACACACACACACACACACACACACACACACACACACACACACACACCGCGTGAGAAACTCAATCATTCGGCATGTTCACATGCCACAAAAGCATTCCAGGCCTTCCTGTGTGTGAGGAACAGTGGTGAGGTTAAAGGAGCACCATCAGGGAATAATATAGCGCTCGACTCGGGCTAAAATTAGAGTGTATTTGTTGAGCGTGTGTATCAAATGTCAAGCTGACAGAAAGCAGACAGCTTTGTGAGGTTCAGGGGTGAGTGGAGGAGCGCTAGAGATGGACGAACGGCGAGACTGAACCAAACCGGGAGGGAAAGTTCAGCAGATGAAACCCAAGAAGGTCTCCGTTCCCGTCTGGTGTTGTAGTTAACGACACACAAAGGAGTCACGAAACGCCAGTCTCATAATGATATCTGTTACCAGAAAAGGAGCACGAGGCGACTGGAAAGACAGGAACAAACCTACTGTTTCCTTCCTCTGATAGACGCACACTGGAGGACCGGGAAAACAAAGCTTCATGTGCTGCCTTGTTGTCTACAGAGTACACAGGCAGCTGTCTTCCAAGTGAGCATCTTAAGTGAAACAGAACCACATAAGTGAGAGACACTTGATAACTGATCATTTTTAATTAGACTGAATTAATGTGAATTGGAAAATTGGCCAGGGTTATTATAGTTTACTAACTTTTTTTACTTAAATTAAATGTAAACTGGAATAAACAAATAGATAAATAGATAGAAAAATAAAACATTTTCAGCTACATTTCTCTTTCTTTGTAATAATATTTCATTTATAAATTATTATTTTTTAAATTATTTAAATTCAATTATATCAAATGCGATTTTTTATATAATTAAAAACAAATTAACTAAAACTAAAATAAACTAAGTAAAATAAAAATTAAAACTACTTTAAAAAGCGTTAACTGGAATGAATGAATGAATCATTTCAGCAACATTTCTTGTTTTCTTTTCGCTTAATTTGTTTAAAAAAAATCAAACTAAAACAGAAAACATACATATTAAAAACATTAACCAATAAAAATTATAAAAGCACAACAAAATTAAAACTTCAAAATTAAAATACAAAAAAAGGAAACTAAATCATGGTAGTTTCAAACACAGTAAAACTAAAACACTGGCGACAGCAGAGAGGAAGGTGAATTGCAAGGACAGGAAGTTGAAGGAACTGAAAATGCAACACAGATAATGCATTTTATTAAGTGTTCTTCCACACACTGGTCAACATTTAAAGTCTGCAATTCTGCCTCCTCTTTGCTCCCTCAATTAAAAAAAAAACTCAAATTTAGAGAAGACATTCTCAATAAATTCTGAATGGTGCACAAACCTGGTACTTCTAAGTATTCAACAAAAAGTAGTAAAATCAACACGGTCTCACAATGGAGCTTGTGCAATGCATTCTGGGAGCACCCGTCTGTGAATGACATGCAATGCTGGGTTCAGATCGGGCTAAATGACTGTATAATTATGCCTTTGCTGTCTATGATGCTGTCAGAACAGAGAAGCGTAAATGTTCACTGCGATCAACTCGCGCAGGTCTACAAGAGCCAAAAGCAGTTAATCTCATGAACAGGATGCAGCATCTGATTCAACATGCTTAAAGCATAACTAAAAATGTGCTGCGGTCTTTATTGGTGTTTCACAATAGCAGTATCTGATTAAACTTGCCTCGGTTACCGAGAGACGGGTTGTGTATTATTTAGTGTGATGTGAAGCATGCATGAACACTCACGCTAGTTAATCATTCACATTGAGATATGTATGAGTCAGTGAAAGTTACGGTAAAAAGACATTGCATAAACATGCATCAGATACAATCGCTTTAATTTTTATGTTTAGTTATACTTCCAACCCCAACACCCAGTCACACACACACACACACAAACCATGTTGGCTGTCATGTATGTTTTGTTGACCCTGGTTACTCTGTATTTGATTTGTCACCTGTAAATAGCATGTTGGTTTGCATTATATAAAAAATAAAAAAATAAAAAAGATACAATCGCTTCAATATCGTCATTCTGGGACCGAACACAGAGATGAGGATTAAAGCAAGAAACCATTTCCAATTTATTATTTTAGTATTGAAACACTATTATAGTTCTTCATAATATTTTTTACACTTTCCATTTATATTTATCAATTTATGTACTAAAAATGTCTCAATGTAGATTTTGGTGAGCTTAATATTATTTAGGGAGAAAAACATTTTTAATGCTATATTGTTACTAAAATTGTTATTTTCCTGCATATTTCGGTCAATTGAGTCTTTTATATTCGCTATAAAATGGGTAGGTTTAGGTTTGGGGTAGGTTAAGGTGTCTAAATCGCTTACTGATAAATATAAATGATAAACAAAATGCATTGATACGAATATCTTGATATAAAAGATACGCAAATATTTTTAAGTTTTTTAGCTAAAACACGTATCGATTTGTACGTTTTAGCATCAGTAATAACGCATAAAAATGAACGTTTTGTGCTTGTAAAGGTTACGTATTAATACCTACGTATAAACATGAGATCAGGCTGAATCAATCATGATCATTCGCAGCACCATTTACACACTTCTCTATGTGCAATTATCCAAAGAGACGGCAAACAAAAAGTGATTTATAGCCTAGCTTTAATTTGGGTGAAATGTACATGTTTGGTGTTAAATGTCTTTTATTTTAAACAACTGTATAATGAATGACATGTAACATAATGGAAAGTTGAAATCACTCATGCATTTGGGTAATTTTGGCTTTCCCTCACAGCAGTTAAAGATACCCAACTCCCCTGATAAACCATTCCTTTCATTGCAAGCATTATTTATGGTGCTTTAACGGCCCTGGTTAAAATCAGCCCAAATAAACCATCCCGTTCCCCACGCCAAGCCGGATTCCTCCCACATCTGAAGGTCAAATGACTCGGAAAGGCCACGGACAAACAAATATTATGAGGAAATAAGAGCATCCTCAGATCAGTGGGGAAAGAGTTTACGCAGACATTCTTCTGGCCTCTTAAAATAGAGTGTTAGTGTTTTGTCTAAGAACGAAAGGAAAGAACATATTCAATTTTCATGTTGATAAATGGGCTCTCGGATGCATTCAGAAAAATCTCCCAAGACCCATCTGTTACTCGGCTAGAGAAACAAACCAGACTCCAGCGCCTGCCCTGCAGCGTCGAGTTTTTGTTATTAACAGAAACAATTACACACAGAACTAAAGCTCTGAATGATTCTGAGCAAGTGTTTGGTCTAGAGGTTTAGCTGATCTAAGCTCTCAGCACACGGTTAAATCACACTCAGATGAACTGCTCCGCTCTTCAGCACCTGCCACAGGGACCCTAATCAGAAAGAGCCACTCAAGCAAGATACAGTAAACAAATGACTAAATACTACCACATCAGGCACAATTTCAATAAATGCATACATACGCATGTATACGTGTGTGTGTGTGTGTGTGTGTGTGTGTGTGTGTGTATTGTATAAAAGATTGTACACTCTTAAAAATAAAGGTGCTTCAGGATGCCAAAGAAGAACCTTTTTGTCTAAATGGCTCCATAAAGAATCTTTAACATCTGAAGAACCTTTCTGTTTCACAAAAGCTTCTTTGTGGTGAAAGAAGGTTCTTCAGATTATAAAAAGGTAAGGAAGAGATGGTTCTTTAACTGAATGGTTCTTTGTGGAACCAAAAATGGTTCTTCTGTGGCATCGCTGTGAAGAAACATTTAAGCACCTTTATTTTTTAAGAGTGTATAAAAGTTATTACATTCATATGATATTTCTCTTTTTTATATGTATGTTTATATAAAATATAAACTGTTGCATATTTAAAACGTAAAATAAAAACTACATACGCATCTAAAAAAAAAAAAAATACATATATACTTTTGCCCACCATCTCTATAATTTCTATCCAGAACTTAATTCATCAACGCAGTTGACCTTAAAGAGAAATCCGATTATAAATTTTAAATATAAATACATAGTTGACTTTCAGATCAATTGTCATAAAGCAACAGTTTTTGCCGAGCAAATTAAACTTGAAACACGTTTAATTCCTTTGATTACTGAGGTTTGTTGCTGCCACAGTAATGCATGTGAAGTACGAGGAAAGGGACTGCATGCTTGCAATGTTTTAAACAAGCATTCATGAAGCACGTTTGTGACCTCACGCATCTCTGAAAGAGCCGATCCCAGACTCCGGGACTCAAACACAAAGGCGGCTCTGTGGTGAAGGCCTGGCCTGTGACCATGGCAATATCAACACTTCACCATCGCTCCAAAAGCAACACGGACAGCTGCCGTCTCAACCTCCAGCAAGCAATGAGATTAACAGCAGGCTCCCGGATGACAAAGATGTGTCTTAATGTAGCGAGGCACGCTGGGAAACCGGAGGCAGCGTCCCGGTCGGATCAGAGCGCTGAAGCACTGATGCAAAGAGACTTATCTGACCGACTCCAGCCGGCAGCATTCGGTTTGTAGACGCGAACGCTTTACAGGACGACAAATCAAGAGAAAATCCACTAACCGCTTCTGAAAATCTGCGAGAAGGCTTGACTTTCACAACGAGATTCACTGTCAGACTTTAATTCTTTAAGAAGTCTTACACATGAGAGTCGTGCTACTCAAGTTAACAGTGACTACTTTTTACTGTTTTATGTCCCAACGCCTTCAACTTTTATGTTCCTGATGGGTAATAAATCAAACGCTGAATCTCTTTCTCAATTGTTAGTCACACTGCTCTAAGGGACCAAACAGATGATGTCGAGAACTGTATTTGGTTTCTTTGAAACCATCTACAATATACCTGTGAGATCCCTTAATACTCTAAAGTACAGGCAGATCGATTGTATTTAATGATTTGCACATTTGTTCAATTTAACAAAAAAAAAAAAAAACCAAAAAAAAAACAAAGTAAAAACGAATAAAAGAAACAAGCCAGCAAACAAACAAATAAATAAAGATGTTTTAGAAAAATAAAAATGTTAGTTAAACTGAAAAAAAAAAAAACTTCAGCATTGATTCGGCAGTGAATGGTCTTAATGATCTAAAATAATAAATAAATTAAATAAAAAAAAACTTCTGACTATTGAACAAACAAAATATAAGTCAAACAAAAATTAAACAAATAATTCAAATGAATATCTAAAATAAACAATTATTAAACTAAATACAAACAAGCAATAAATACAAATAAATAAAATATTTATTTAAAATTAATAAATAACTAAAATAATTAAAATACAAAACAAAATGTGTATGTATGTATATATATATATATATATATATATTTTTTTTTTTTTTTTTTTACAAATAACAAATAAATTAAATCCAACAAAATTATAAAACAAAAATAAACAAAATTAATATAAAAATATAAAGTCGAATTATAAAAAATAATTCAGCATTCACTAGCTACTGGGTTTGATCAGCAAAAAATTTTATAAATAGGGTGGATTCATTTTATTTAAAGCAGATTGCACATTTATTCAATTAAAAAATTATTTAAAAAACTAAATAAATCAGAGTTGTAATAAAATTTTGAATTATTGAAAAGAAAAGAAATTAAAAATAATAATTCTATGCGGCTGATTCAGCATTCACCAGCCACTGTGTCTGATCTGCACAAAAGTTACTCAATAAGTATGGGCAGATGGGCTTATACGATTTGTACAAGGCCAAAGCATTTATGACATCCGTACTTTATGAAACTCAAGCAGCAGTCTTGGCTCGCTGTCTCACTCGTAAAGTGGGTTTGTGCGACTGCGGCACGCGCTTCAGGCCTCGACACATCCAGGGTGCGGACGCTCGCCCGGCTGGCACGACTCAGCGCATGAGAAAGTGTGATGCAAGAGGAAAATCGTTCTGCATGAATCAAAAGGAACCTGAATCATTTCCCCCGGAGCTGAAAAGCGACCATACCAAATAAGGGATCAGATAGATCTCATTCCACAGCTTTCCACTGCAGATTAAGCCACCGGTGTCAGCCGCTCCGTCTTCCTCTCGCAGCTGCCCGAAGAGTATAAATAACTTCCTCTGACAGGAAGTGCCATTATCTCCCACAGGAGCCTTCTGCGGTGGGCAACACTCGAGAGCGTCACGGTCCGGCTCCACATGTCCTACAGGCACAAGACCACTTCAGACTAGGGCTGGGCGATATGGCAAAAAATTAAAGGGGTCATCGGATGCCCACTTGATATAAGTTGATGATTCTTTAGGGTCTTAAAGAAAAGTCTATAAAAAAAGATTCATAAAAAACCCTTATACTCACTTCTGTAGATAAAGCTGGATCAAGAAATGATTCGCACGAACATATACGCATTTAGGCAGATCAGAGATCAGTGCATTCACTTCAAAACAAAAGTAACATTAATCCTCTGCGTCTTCTATCGGGAGTAGAAAATGTATACATTTATATAATTTCATATAGTTTCACACGAAGATCGAGCACCATTTTTTTTTTGTCTCCAAAAACCATCATGATTACAAATATGATTTTTTTAACATTTCAATAAACAAGAAGTTAACATTAAGAGACTTACGTTTTAGACACCATATTTCCTGTTTTTGCTCTGTTTCACCAACAAAAATAACTCCAAACACAGCCACAGCACTGTTCTGCGTCTCTGAGCAACATGACGGTGTTTCGTTCCTGAATGAATCAACCGTTTAAATGATTCGGTTCAGTCACAATGAATCACTTATTAACCGTGACCTGATGCCACCTACTGGTGGTTTTAATTTCACATTAACAGTATTTATTTTATTTTTTTATAATTTCAAATATCAGTATTCAACGTTTTATGAATCAAAACATTATTTATTCATTTGTAACTGCAGACTAAAGCATTCCATGTCCCTCAGAGCTGCATTAACAGTGGGTAAATGCATCTATTCCACTTCAGATGCAGCTTCTGTACTTCCTCAGCATTGCAAAGACGAATTTTGTTGATACTGATTTCATTTGTTTGGTAAAAAGCACAACTACAAGAAAACAGTAGGCTGCAATGACAAACTGTCTTGCATAACATTTAACAAAAACGAATAAGACGAGGCATGGCGCACACCTTCGCGCTCGTGCTGACGCAGCAAGAATAAAGCAGGCTCTACTGAAGCGCTCGCGCTGAAAGCACCTCTCTTCACATGATCAGTGAAATCTGACTCCTGCTTCAATGTGCCACGGCGGCTCTGCAGTGCGCGCTGTATGAAGCAGTCACGTTGGAGCAGCGCAGACCATGCACTCACAAGTGTGACCACCTCAAATTTTTACTCGCACACCCTCAAAAAATGGTCGCAGTCTAGAGCCCTGCATTGAGGTCCAAACAGAGACATTCTTCTAAATTTTTCTACACTTCACACAGACTTTAAGTACTAACATGTACTTTTTAACTACTAATACGTGCTTTTTAGGTACTAATACGTACCATTTAGGTGTAAATAAGATACAAAGGTGTACCGCCCAGGGACAGCTTCGTACCTTTTTTCTAAGAGTGTACAGGTTTGTAATGACATGAGGAGAGCCATTGCTTTAACTCGTGTTCTCAATCATTATGGACTCACTCTTTCCTCTCCGGTCATTACGCAATGGCACGCAAGGCCACACTTTCCACTCCAGCCAATCCACTGGCCCATAAAAGTACTGCCTTTGCGTTGAAGCCCAGATAATAAGAAACATCTACATCCCCGTATCTCAACATCCCAGTTTCCGCTGCTGTCACTATCTATTACACACAATTGAGCCGTGGATGCACTGAGCAAGAAGATCTGTACCAAATCGCCCAGAAACTCGGTTGTTACATCCATGCAGTACTAAGCATCCATGCCAGCATCTCCTCGCTCGACGTACGCCAGCCGGCACCGTCTGCCAAAGCCGAGCTCAGATTTACGGTCGTGCTGCTTCCAGACAGATATTCCTGGGGTTTAAAGTCTCCGCTCGAGTGTTAAGAGTGCAGCTGGTGCACTCGAGCTCCTGTGCAAACCTGCAGACAGATCCATCTCCATCACAGATGATACAAAACGTCCCTCCGAGGCCCGTGCTGCATGTGGAAGCCAGGTGAGAGACCTGCGTTTGGGGGCCGTTTACCAAAGATCAACAGGAAATAAGCTGAATAAATGAGCCAGATGGCTCGTGTTTAAGCAGAACTGATGGGTGAGGTTTTCTTGGAGCGGCTTTATGGCAAAAATATATATTTGGCAACCCAACACATTAACTTGGACAATCTGTGTTTCCTGTGGCCTCAAACAGATGCCCGTTTTTCCTGGTGGAAATCCTTTGGTAATATAACCTCTAAAGCACTGTATTAAAAGCAATATCCTTGAATGATATTTTAAAATTTAAGTCAACATGCAACAGAGACCGCAACTCATTTTACTGCCATAATGTGACGTCTTGTGAAACAGTTTATGCAATAAAAAATTAAGACGCAGGAAAAGACTGAATTGACGGGACCAGAATTTGGTCAGAGCTAAAAGGAAAGTTTGCATAGCCAAAAGCCTTAACATTAACACTTCTTGGGCTTTTGGTTTATCTAGTCAAAGATATTAGTTGAAGAATTCTTTGATTTTTGTCAACGATAACGAAGGTCATATGGCAAATGTGCATCATGACGATAATCTAATCAAGTATAGGAAAAAAATCTGTAAAAAACAAAACTTTAAATAATCCAATTAAATATGCGGTAAATAACAAAAAAAAAAAAAAAAAAATTTTGAACTGTAGTGTGTACAAAAAGTTTGAATATTTAATTAAATTTTAAAAATGAACAAAAAGTATTGAATATAACAAAATATTGACAAAATTGTCAATTTTTTCCAGCTTATTTATCATTTTATGCTCTTGCTATTTTTTTTGTAACTATATAAAATTTACCGGCAATTTCTCAGTGAAAAGTAAATCTTAAAACGCCATTTGTTTCACCTGTGACACTGCTGAATATGAATACAAGCACTGTTCTGTAACCAAACATGAGCAACATAACAGGGTCCATCATCGTCTATCATCACCCAACAGCATGAGCTAAACAACACAGATCAAAGAAGAACAATATGTCCCTCATGCACCTATTATTGACATTTAAAGGGTCATTTAAAGTTTGCATGACATGAAGGTGACACTCACTTTGGAGATGGTGAGAGGCATGCTGAAGTCCTTGCCACCCTGTAGTCTGAAGCCCCAGGGTGAAGGTCCGATCAAGGACACGCTGTAGTTACTCATGGTGGAGCGGGTCGCTGTCGTGGGTACTGCCAAAGTACAATTCACAGCCTGAGAAATGACAGCAAAGACTTGTTGTTGTTGTTTCAACAGGACACACAGTAAAGGTCACTGATCATGCAGAAACAAAACACAATCAACTGATGCCTAAACATGACATTCTGCAACTTTGGACAAAATCTTTGCCTAGGAAGCGTCAAATGAAGTTAATACCCAATCGGATGTGCCAAATTCTACAACTGAGTGAGCAAACAAGAAAGAAAGAAATATGCAATATGCATATTGTGCAATAAATACAATGCAATATGGCACCTCTTATGGTTCTACATAGCACCATTTGACATAGATGCTGTATAGCACCTTTAAAGATATGGTGCCATATAGCACTAAAAGTGGTTCTTGGCTCGTAATCATAGGGGAACCACATTCTATGTAGAACCACAAGAGGTGCCATATTGCATTGTATTTCTTCAACAAAAATGGTGCTAAACAACACCAACAGTGGTTAAAGAACCTTTAAAGGGGTTTACCAGGTTCTTTGTACGACAGTGGTGCTATATAGCACCTTAATTTAAACTGCTGATTTTGTCTGGCCAGAGGAGAATGACACCATTTCGACAAACTATTTCCCCGTCTAAATACTGTAAAACTGATATAAAGCCACCCAGCTTTATATCAAGGCGATGTAAAGCTGCTTTGACACAATTTGCATTGTTAAAAGCGCTATACAAATAATATCGACTTGACTTAATCACCCCAAAGAACCGCTGAAGAACCGTACAGGAGGTTAACAGGTTCTATATATGGTAGCGGTGCTATATAGCCCCTCAGTCATGCCAAAGAACTGGTGAAGAACCACTGAAGCACCAAGATTTGGTGCTATACAGTACCAAAAGTGGTTCTCCTATGATTACGAGCCATATATGATTTACGTGCTATACAGCACCAATTTTTTTTAGAGTGAAGAAAAAAAACAAAATCCAATTCTTTGGTAAATTTGAGCTGTGCTTCTCTATTTGTCTATTTTAGCCAGAGCAACTGATTGATCTGGAAAATGTTACAGGTTTCTAAATAAATCTAGGGAACAAGATGGCTCATAGTCCAAACTTATCTCATAAGTGCAGATAAAACAAAAGAGCAGTCGCTATTTATATAAACCTGCTGGGACGGGGGAATCTTGGTGTGCACAGGCAAGTATTTTAAGAGCTTACGTGTGAGCGTGCAGTTGTCGGTGAGGTAAAACCCCAAGTACAATCCAGCACAGGCCAAATAGAAACATTCCAGAGAAATGGATTAGACTCTGGGGGGTCTCGCTCAGGAATGTCCCACAGCCACAACACTGATGCTTTTAGAAGTTAAAATCATTCACCTGCTCTCCTCATTCTTCAGACCTCACTGTATATCGTCTGAGAACATCAAAAAGATACAAACGCTTTATTTAAAAATGACCTGGTTCTTTCCAAACTGATGCATTCGTTAAATGCTGTGGCTTTTCCATGCTCTGTTATAAATTGGACAAATGGAAAGATGAGGGCCATTGAAAGTCAATGAACTACGTGGATGACAACATGCACCATATAACCTCAACGTCAACATTACAAGCCATCTATTTAATAACCGAATACCAGAGTTGCATGGCAGGAGAACATATACGTCAACAGTGACTCAAAGATGTGTTGTGTGCATTAGTTGTGTCTGTGACTATTGAGTCACTGGAGCTGATGCAATGTTCTATTGACAGCAGGTCCTCTTTAAGCACTAAGGGTGCGGTTATAGAGAACAACATGTATTGAGAAAATTCAGAATAGAGTGAATGAAGCGTTTTTCCACGCCTGAAGCCACGAGGGCTGTTTGCGTTTGTCACACAGGCTTTCTACGGGTACATTTACTCATCCTATGAGATCAACAATACTGTTGTGACTCAGAGACAGAATACACATGGCAAGCATAGCTTCTTCAAAATCTCCTTGAGTTTGAATTTTCAGACCATTTCTATTAGCTTTGAAAGCATCTATATGCACAAATGCTTCAAAAAGTTGTAACTAAGTATGTAATTAGCATTTATAAAGTAAGAAGCAAATCCATTATTGAGACTTTAACTTTAAACCGTTTTTTGAGTCCATAATCCATAATAACGCTTCCTCCTGTTGTCTGTCATTTATTTAGAGCTGTTTTGGCTTGTAAACAGGGAGTAAAAATAATAATAATAAACAGTGCTTGATCTGTGCAGATTTCTCTCCTGATTCAGACCAGACAACTTTTCAAAGTAGGAAGGATCATTATGGACTCATATTTTAGTTAAAAATGTCTTAATGCTGGATTTGTCTCAGCTTTTATCTTCTCCAGATGTTAACTGATGGACTGGAGTGGTGTGGATTATTGTGATGTTTTTATCAGCTGTTTGGACTCTCATTCTGACGGCACCCATTCACTGCAGAGCATCCATTGCTGAGACACTGATGCAGAGACACATTTATACAAACCTGATGAAGCACCTGAAGAAAATTTTCCTTTTTGTGTGAACTATTCCTTTAAGCTCATAATAATGGCAATTAGTTACTTCTGAGCTTGAAACATGCCCAGTCAAATACACAAATACAAACGTTAAAACTATAAAACCACAGAGGCTTAATATGTCAGTCACCATAGGAGCTAAAACTGAGTAAACACCAACAAGCTTTTCCACCGATCTGTCAGTCACAGTTGGTTTTCTCATGGCACAAAGGGCGCCAGGCTGCTCGGTGACGGATACGACGCGATACCAAAGGCACGCCCTGGAAACCGAACAGCCTGGTATCCAGCCCTCCAATAAAAACATTGCATTTTATTTAGTGAAATACGTTAACAGTAAATTTTGGACTCCCAACACTTCATTTTCAGTTCTCCAAAGAACCACTGTTTCTTAAAGTGAACAACATACTATAAATAATATGCATACTATAAATGACCACTGTGGGATGGAAAGCTTACATGTACGTTAGAGGTTCTTCACTAAACCATCAATGGCAATAAAGAACCTTTATTTTTAAGAGTGAATATTAGCTTAAGATCAAAGCCAAACATCATATTGGCCAGACAGGGCATAACTTTCCAGTTTCTGGAAAGTTCCATTTAATGGAGGAATTACCTAATTCTACATCCATCCAAACTCTAAAATAGCACGCTTATGACAGCCGCTAAATCATTGCATGTGTAGACAGGGTCAAGCTACCGATCCATAGCTGGCTATGTAGGAATTTATTACACCAACACATAAAGAAACAAGCTGGCTGTCGGACTTTCAGTGCAACATTTAACAGTTTAATGTTTAGCCACGCAGGTCTGAACCTAAACTACCAAAGTGACCCGTAAACACATTCTCAGACGCTGCTCTGTTTGATCGCCGGCTGTGAAAGCATTCAGAGCTTCTCTGTAAAACACAGGTGCACTCTGTAACGCTGACCAACTCATGGTTTCATTGGCTCTTATGTAACAGGAATGCACCTGAACAAAACATCCTAGTGTTTTACTGGACTATAACCAACTTATTACTGAAGAATCCCAATGGTGGAGCTGCTACAGCCATCACCTGCAGTTCAGTTCAGGCGTGTTGGATCTCGTCCGTCTGTAATGACTCAATCCTGTCTATGGCATGAAGGTTAGGGGGTTGGTAAAGTGCTGCTGTAGTTCAATTCCACCTACATTCATGGGGATCCTGTATTTGATCGACTACTTCCCCAGACGTCCCTACAGAAGGCTTCATCAAATTTAGCTCACTTCTGGGGACAATTCTGTATGAAAATATAGTATGTAGACAGCACACTACACACTTACTCCACTGCCCAGCCGTTTGGAAGCACTACAATTACACGAAATGACTGTTAATTATGTTCATACTGCATTTAAACTGCGTGTAAGCAAACACAGCCATTATTATCGTCTGCAACACTGCACTTTTGGACCATTTGTGGATGTTTTCTTACACTCTCAAAAATAATCATCCCATGAAGAACCTTTAACATTCATTCCCTATTAAAAACAAACAAAAAAGGTTATTTATTGGCATCTAATGCGTTTTTTTTAATAACTGTTCACTTAAAGGTTCTTCTATGATGGCACTGCTGCTAAATCCAGTTGGGAATGTTTATTTTTAGGAGTGTATGGTTCTTCATGAAACATCTGAACAACATCCCTTCAGATTCCCGCATTCTGCTATAACTTACTGATGCACAAACCAGCAATCACACTCTTTTCTCATGACACTTATTAACTTACATCTTCCCTGTTAACTTCCTCATTTAAGACTATTACTCACAGCAACTTACAAATAAACCCGTGATCAAATCTCCAAACAAAACACACAATTTCTGCAGTAATCCACAGCGATAAATGGCCTCATGTAAGACTATATTGAGACTTTATGAGCACATGATGATCTAAACACTTCCTGACCGGACAATATTCATAAACCGCTTCACATTCAAAACTGACACGGCGCGAAAAAACAAATAACCGTTAAACTTCCTCAAAACTTAACCGATAACCTCCGGTAAACATGAGCTACAGACGGATTATTAATGTTTTCTCCATATAAATCATCTCCTAGAACTTTAATTCGGCTCAGATTAAGAGGATAAAGCGCGGTTTTCAGGCGAATCGTAACTCTGTCAGCTGGACTCGCGTGAAGTCTGTATAAAAGCGCGTCTGAAGCGCATTGAGACGCGTCCTGAAGTCCCTCACCTGTGAGCTGCTGCGGATCCGCTCTGGAGTCAAACTGAGAGAAGAACACACAGAAACACACTCTAGAAACTCCAGCGAGCGTCTGACTCGCTTCCGCCCCTTTAACACACGCGCGCGCTGCACTGACGCCATGACGTCACTGGCCGACAGCTGTGCGTCAAAATGACAAACTTGCTCAATTTAACAATAGTATTTCCGATTGATTTGGCAGATTTTATATTTAATTTAATCCATATTGCTTTACTTTGAAGGACGTTTTCTTGTATTATGAAAACAAAAGCAATAAGGATCTAGAATTTAATGTTAATCAGCAAAATTTCACATACATAAACAAAACTTTCTTAATTCATCTCCCGTTAATTTTGTTTTGTTCTGACTTCTTATTTATTCGATACGACTGTTAAAAAACAAAACAATCTCTGAAATGTTTAAAATACTTTGTAATATCCGTTTTCGTTCAAATTGAATGGGAGCGATGCTTTTTATTTTTTTATTTATTCTTATTTGTTTATATTTAGTATTGTTATTATTTGAATGTTACCCTTTTGTGCAATAAAATAAAACTGTATTTCCCCCAAATTCAGTCCGAAGAAGCAATCAGTCGTTTGTTTTGGGGCTGTGTTTATGACTTTTTTTTATAACTCTTAAAACTGTTAATTTATTTCATCTTTTTAATTTATTTTGTTAAAGCTTTCATTGTGTTTTATTTGTTTATTGTTATATACCTGTATATAAACGGTGCTTTGCATGTAATATCACCTCTTTGTATATAATGTTGATATTTTATGTACTTTTATCTTTGGTACCTTGGCATTAATAATAATAATAAATATAATAAAAAGACAGCAGTACATCCCCTAGATGTCCATTTTTCTGGACCAATTTTTTTGATTGGATTCATGGTTTTCATTTCATTTCTAATAAAATAAGAGAGGAATGCTTTAAGATTCCAACAAACTACCAAATTAAGTCTTTTTTAATCCCTCTAATTTATGCCCATTCTGGTTGGTTAAACAGCTCTTATGCACAAATGCCATTATCTTATAAAGAACATTATGAAGTAGGTCTGATGAAAACGTGAGAGAAAACTAGAATTATACAGTATAACATTGCAATTTATTAGGCTTACAGCAATAATGTCTGATGTAAATCCCAAGAACAAACAATCAAAAAGAAGTAATTTCATTATGTAACTAACTAACAATAACTGTCTAACAACAGGCTGTCATGCCATGAAGCGTTAACAATCTAAATGATGTCCCTTGAGACGCCCGGCTCATGCCAGTGATAGTGACAAAGTGATCAGCTCTGATGTCAGTTTTTCCCATCTCTGCTTTTATAAAAGTGAACCTGCATGCCGGCAAATTCCTCTAAGTTGATGACAACAAGCGGTAACTTGTTTCAGAACAAAAGCATCAGATGGTAATCACCATTGTGTGTTATTTTGTACAAACGGTGTCTTATCAGTAATCATGTGAGATCTGTTTTCTATCATTTCAGAGTGATGCACTGATTCACCCACGAGCTGCAGAGAACTAGTTTATATAGTGTGGTCAAATTCTGCCATCTACTGCATCATTACTGCAAACAAACATCTTTATACAACAGTGACATTATTTAGTCCATATCACTGTCTGGGAGGAAAAACATACTCTATCCAGTCAAAGACATGCTGTGGTAAACGTGACAATATCACTCTTTATGTTTTGCTTCTTCCCAGCTAACATTCTCAGAACGTTCTCGCAAGGTTCTCTCAAAGTTGTGAGCAAACGTTCCTCCAGTAGGCCTAACGTTAATAGTTCAAAATGATCTGATGTTCTCAAAAAGTTGGCACAAAAAAAGTTAATGTATAAAACGTATTTAATGTATAAAAACCTATTTTTAAAAATGTGATTTAGAGAAGATTTGAGAATAATATTCCCATAATATTTCCAAAATTATAACAATGATCCCATAATGTTTGTAATAACAATAAATAAGTTTTTAAAACATTTAGAAATAGCGTTTTCATAACTTAATGGCCTAGCTGAGCTGTTCTCAGATAATGGGTTTGGAAAGAAAGATGCTAATGCAATATAACTAATATTGCAACCAAATAACCACAATGTGGCAAAACGTATTTTTAAAGGGAGGTAGAATGTTTCCAATTTGCAGAATCATAAAAACGGTTACATAATTAATCATGAGCTCAGCTTTTGCCACTGCCACATTCGTATATATTTCCCTCGGATCTGTCGGGGTACTTGTGTTCATTTCTGTGTCAGATGCAGTGTTGCCAACTAATTTTCAGGGGAAGTTACTAAAGGAAGGTCGATTTGTTGCTAAAAGTTGCTAAATGATGTTGTGATGTCATTGCGTGATGATGTAATTATGACGTAAAATTGTGTCACTACATCAAATTGCAGCATAAAATATATTTTATATATGTTAATTTAGATTTGTTCGTAAAATAATATAACGTAATATAATATTAAAATATAACTGTATTTTTAAAAACAACATTGAATTATTGAACACTTGCACATTTTTGATTAATTACAATTTTTTATTTTTTTTTATTATTATTAACTAGTAAGTAAAAGGACACATTCTGAACAATTATAGTTTTAAGCAGTGTATTATCAGTTAGTTAGTCTGCTACTCTAAGAAAAGTCTGTAAAAACAGGGCATGATCTACTCTGTTAATGTGAAGGAATTTTCCATATTGATTTTTCACAGGCTTGCTGTATTTGCTTTACCTGCTTGTTCAATTACGCATTTTATTTTGTGTTTTTTGGGTTACAGGGTTACAACGGATTATGAATAATGGATAACGGATAATGTCCTGGAAAATGACTAGCTTAGCTAGCTTTTCTATTTTTCTAGATAATTTTCTTACAGTTTAGGCTACTAACTGATCAACAATCACAGGTACAAGCTACTAACAAGGTGTATCATAAATGAACAATTATTCAATTATTATTATTCAATTGAACAACTGCAAATAGCAGCTAACTTAATTCACATGATGTGTTTACTGCTAAGCATCTTTGGTTTCCTCGAGTAATTGAGATGAAAAACATGTGCCTTTTTATTGTTTAAATCACTTATAAAGTGATTTAAACTTGCCAAATAAATGTTAAAAATAGCTAAATTTGTTTCTAGGTGCTTTTGGAAGAAAAAGTTGCTAGGGTAGTGTGAAAAGTTGCTAAATGTATCAACAAAATTGCTAAGTTGTCAACACTGGTCAGTGGTTAACAAAGGCTAGTTAACCCTTTATCTATGCAGGGTTCTTGTAAGCATGGTTATTAACATAATACCTATCAAAATAGTCTAATTTTGTTCCACTCTCTTCACAAGCCTGCAAAAGTACCAGAAAGTTTACAGTGAAGGTTGTTCTTCACCTCAGTGTTGCAGGAGATTAAAACTGCATGTCATATAACTATATGTGATGGAGAGATTTTCATAACGTAATGTGCACAAATCAGACATTAAATATTAAACTGTTTCAAAATAAAAACAAGACGGGCACATCCTGATGAACTGAATCAACATTGAACTAAACTGAGCGGCGTAATGACACTATGGTCTTCTTTCACAGCTGAATTGAATTTGTTTCGTAACTGATGAACTTTGCAACATCGACACAGTCATTAAACTGAAGTGAATCGACGCTGAACTGAATTGAGCTGAATACTGACACTATTGTCTCCTGTAGAGCTGCTTCTAGCTGAAATTGAAGTCATTTCATAATTGATGAATACTGTTATTTTCTTGTTTACTGCTGCTTTGAAACAACCTGTACTGAAAAGCGCTATAGAAACACATGATACATATTCATATGAGACTAACGTGATGAATCACTTACAGTATGAAAACTGCCAGTGTTAAATTATATCATATATTAAATAATTTCAGCGCCATGAC
Source organism: Barbus barbus (assembly GCF_936440315.1). Classification (NCBI taxonomy): domain Eukaryota; kingdom Metazoa; phylum Chordata; class Actinopteri; order Cypriniformes; family Cyprinidae; genus Barbus; species Barbus barbus. The sequence continues at coordinate 25,483,511 of NC_136723.1, forward strand.
CACAAAACATCAAGAACATTTTCATGATGCATGCAAGGATATTAGAAAATAGCTTTACATGCAGCACAATTACTTACATGAACTACTAGTAACGCATGACAAGCAAAAAAAGACAGCGCAAATAATAAATAGGTTTTTACTGGATGATTCAGTGTTTTAACAAAAACAAGATTCTTATGCCTGCTTTCTTGTTTTATTTGCATTGCAATAACTGTTATTAATTATTGTCTATAGCAATCAACAGTCAAAAATGAGTCAATATACAGTATCTCAACTTGTTTTGAGACTGGAACATTCCTTTAGAGAAATGAATTAAGCATGTTTTTTAGTCTCATTATGATGCGTGTTATGCATATTCGTAGAACACTCTTCGTTAAAGGGCAAATGTGCACAGTGTTTGTGTCTCGTCTGCTACTTCTACAGTACACCCTGTGGCTAAAGTGTGAAGTTGAAGCATATTTGAGGGGTGAAAGCATAACTAGTTCGCCATCATAGTTCTTCCGATTCGTTGTTAGCAGCAAAGTAATGTGGTCCGATTGCTTGTTCAACTAAAAGGCTGATGTGAACACTCTCTCAGTGGAAGACTGTGGTTCTCAAGCGTCTTCAGTGAAACACAAACGTACAGAAGAGGGTCTCTGGGTCTCAGGTTCAGCCTCAGGAGAGGAATTTCTCCACAGACTCCAGAAGCTCACTGGAGCAGTTCAGGCTCTTGAGGTCCAGTATTAATTTATCTTCTCTGGTCTGCTCTGATGTGGGGCCGATAATGATTTGTGGCTCCTGCGTGTCTTCGTAAAAAGCCAGACCGTTCCTCAGAGAATTAGTGTCCTCTTGTTCTTCCTTGCACTCCTCCTCCTCCTCTTGTTCCTCCCCTGGAGTGTTTTTGGCCATGAGAAGAGGAACAGTGGCCATGTTGACGCACTCGGACACCAGGTCAAGGCTGCAGTCATTCAAAGAGCCGCTCTCTGTGGCTGCAGGCTGTGATGGAGAAAACATTTACAATCATGCTTTTGACAGATGCTTTTATCTAGCATTCTTAAAAATAACGGTTCCAAATATGTGACACAAAAGCAGTCATGAGTAACACAGGTATATTTGTAGCAATAGCCAACAATACATTGTATGGGTCAAAATTATACATTTTTCTTTTATGCCAAAAATCATTAGGATATTAAGATCATGTTCCATGAAGATATTTTGTAAATTTCCTACTGTAAATATATCAAAACTTCATTTTTGATTAGTAATATGCATTGCTAAGAACTTCATTTGAACAACTTTAAAGGAGATTTCCTCAATATTTAGATTTTTTTGCTCCCTCAGATTCCAGATTTTCAAATAGTTGTATCTCAGACAAATATTGTTCTATCATAACAAACCATACATCAATGGAAAGATTATTTATTCAGCTTTCAGAAGATGCATAAATCTCAATTTCGAAAAATTGACCATTATGACTGGTTTTGTGCTCCAGGGTCACATATGAGGTCATAAAAGTTCCACTGCAAAGACGCTTTAGTGGAACTTTTATTTTTTTGAGTGTAAATTACAGTCACGCTGTTCATTTAATCAGTTTCCTGGGAATCCATGACTAATAATGATCTAAATAATGGTGAAGCACATACCTTCTCTTCACTGTGGTTTTCCTCCGGTCGTCTCTTGTTCTTCGTCTTGCCCTGTTTAGTTTGCATCTTCCATTCTTCATCTCTCAGCAGATTGGCTGAATGTGAGTTTCTGCAAGTCCTTTGGTCCACGGGATCGAATTCTACATCACTCCAGACCTGGAGCACATGCAATATAATGTATTGACACATTTGACATAAAAGCCCTGCCCTTTTGTTTTACTATGTTTGATTATTTCCTGTTTGATTTCCTCCAAATGAATCGAATTAAAATCTGAAGCTGAAAAAACTGGTGGTGGACGAGGAGACACCACCCCTCACAATGTAGAGCGCTTTGAGTGCTTAGAAAAAAGCACTCAAATGAAAATGAATTATTATTATTATTAAAAATGAATGTGTTTCCGTCTTTGTGAAATATGTCAACTCCAAATGGCCAAAATCTGCAGATATGATCAACAAGTCCAAGTCAACATATGTTTTTCACTTTAACTTATTGAATTAAACCAATTTCAGCTATTTTTATTAAGTTATAAGAAATTCAATTTGATTTCAGTTTTTGTTGAAATGACTTGTAAATCCAATTTTTTTATACTTAAGTTAAGGCAGCAACTGAACGTAAGTTTAAATAGGTGGGAATTATTATAATTATCGTGGTATTTTTATTTTTATTAATGTGTTTTTGCACTATGACTTTAGGCAATAAGAGTTGAACCGTTCACTCTTCAAATCAGGTCAGAAATCTGTGCAAAAGTAGCTTAGCAAACAGAGTAACAGCTAGCATGCAATGAAAATGATTAAACGCAATTATCTGGACTTTCATATGACCAGATTTTGCAGTTCTTTAAATATTTTTTAAAGATTATTTATTATACAGCAACTTTAGTGGCCACATACATGACACTATGCAATTATACAGTGTGTATAGGTCATACAGTATATTTCAGTAAGTTTAGTAAACAACTTTAGTAAACAACAAGTAACAGTTGGCATGGTTACAAATGAATCACGTAGTAGAAAAGGTATCAATTAAGACAGGCTGCAAACAACAGGTCTATAATCCCAGAACATGAAAGGCATATCAACACAGACACATCTTGCCTGTAAAAGAAGAATAGGTACACAGATAAAATAGAATATAATTCATAAGAAAGAGCATTTGCTTTTCATTCAGCCGGTTCTTGAAGTAGTTCATGTCTCATGCTGGTAAAATCAGAGCAACTTTAAAGATTATACGATAAAACGCACAGTCAATGTTTCTGCTGTTGCACAAATAGCATATACAGTAAGCAGATTTTAGCATTATAAGTGCATTTATTTATTTATGATTTGGTTTAACTCCGTATCAGCAACAATGGCTATATCTGTGTAAAATCAACAGTACTATGACATCCAGTCTGTCTGGAACGACATGAAGAAACAGAACAAACTGAGACTAAATCCAGAAGAACTGTGTCTCCAAGACGCTTCAAGAAACCTCCTGCAAAGATACAGTATTGTTAATAGTTTTAGGCACTTGTGTAAAAATGCTGTAAAATGAGGATGCTGTCAAAAATAATGTCATAAATAGATCAATTAACTTCTAGTAACTAAATTGAATCAACATTTGTTGTGAGCATGCTTTGTGTTTAAAGCAGCTTTTGTCCTCGGTGCTCTTGAGCAGAGTTTCTCAGGAGCTTTGCAGGAGGTTTCTTGAAGCGTCTTGGAGACACAGTTCTTCTGGATTTAGTCTCAGTTTGTTCTGTTTCTTCATGTCATTCCAGACAGACTGATGATGATCAGATCAGATCTCAAACATCTCACTGGATTATTACTATTAATGGATAAATGAATGTTTGGAAATGTAAACTGATATATCCTACTGACACACTACAGCAAGAGATAGAAATAACTGACTTAAAACCATTCTTTAGCTGCTGATATACTAGTGCTCTAATCATTTAGGACACCACTGTACACCTATTTTTCAAAATAATAACAATATATCCTTGATTTAGTACTGGATTTGCATTATAAACACAAAGTGTCACATTCATAATATAGTGCAATCTGAATAATGTGGTCATGCAGTCTTGAACTAAATGACAAGACATTTCCATTAGTCAAGTCACCTTTATTTATATAGCGCTTTTAACTATATAGATTGTGTCAAAGCACTAAACAGTATCAGATTGGAGGATAGAGTGTCAGTAATGTATAATAATAAGATTAAACACTCAATTTTTTAGTTAAAGGCATTTCATTATTGAATTCAGAGATGTCATTGTCTAGCTCAGTTTAGTTTAAATAGTATCTGTGAAATCAAATTGACGATAATCGCTAGAAATGAAGTGTCCCCAGCTGAGCAAACCAGAGGCGACAGCGGCAAGGAACCAGAACTCCCTCTGAGACAGAATGGAGAAAAAACCTTGGGAGAAACCAGACTCAGTCGGGGCCAGTTCTCCTCTGGACAGGAGATTATTGTTTATTTATTGTTTACTTATTATTTTAATAAAAATTTTAAATGTATAAATGTATTTATTTCTATTTTATATAGTTGCAATTTCTAACAATAATAGTATTATGTAGTTAGGTATTTTATTATATTTTTAGCTATTTTAGCCATTATTCAGTCTCCTCTCAGCAAAACACTTGGTATTGGGCAATATTTCTATTCGGTAGCACATTCTTCATGTGGTGTTCCTCAAGGATCAACTGTGGCGCCGTTATTGTTCTCGCTGTAACCATTGGTTCAATCTTTAGGAAATTTGGTGTGTCGTATCATTGCTATGATGATACCCAGCTTTACATACCATTTAAGCGCAATGACAATTCTGCTTTATACCAACTTACAGCCTGTCTCCAAGAATTGAAAGCATGGCTCACCAATAATTTTCTGCATTTGAATGCTCTAAACAATCTTGCTCCTCCATATCTCTCTGAGATGATTGTTGAACACAATCCAGCTAGATCACTCAGATCACAGACTAAGCATCTGCTTTTGGTTCCCAGCGCCAGATTGAAATGTAGGGGTGACAGAGCCTTTGCTGTTGCTGGCCCCAAGCTATGGAACAATTTGCTATTATCTATCAGAACAGCTTCTTCAGTGTCTGAGTTTAAAAGTCTCTTAAAAACAAATCTTTTTTCTGTCTTGTCTTTCTAATGACGTGTTTATCTATCGTGTGATTGGGTCAATGTCACTGTGTACAGCACTTTGGTAAACTAAGGTTGTTTTAAATAAATTAGAAATTGAAAATACTAACCGTGTCTGCTGTGGCCATAGAGGAGACTCGCTGGAACTTGACCTTTGACCCTGATGACTGTCGGCTGAGCATGGGCTCTTTGAAGGAAGACTCGCTGTTGGACACCGAGATGCGGTCTTTCCGTGACGACTGGGCCAGAAAATGCAGACACGGCACCTTCTCAGCCAGCGTGTCTCTGTGAATCAGTCAAAAATATAGACTGCGTCACATATTGTCTCTGTACCGTACGGCTGCTGAGGCGACTGCACTCGAACGAACCTGTACTTGGAGCGTATGATGGCGTAGATGAAGGGATTGTATATGGCTGATGCTTTGGCAATCACTGCAGGAACTGCTTTGGAATACGGCGTGAGAACACGGCTGTACCTGGAACAGAAAAATAATAACCAAAGCACATCTTCAGCTCTAGAAATAGCACATTGCTGCCTCACAGAAGCTCATGCTGGTCTTTTCTGCAAGCAGTATTTGCAAGAAAACGTTTGCAATCCTGGTGTGCATCAAAACCCATGTTAGAATTTCTTTGGTTACTGAAAGTATGTGAATTTGTGATGTCTGTTTTATACTGCAAAAGCTGATTGTCTTGATTTCAGTCCAAATATCGAAATATTCTTAAATCAAGATACATTTACCTAAGACGCAAAATAACTTGAAATATGAAGTCTTGCTTTCTGAGAAACTGTATCAAAATTAAGTGAGTTTATGTTTAAAACAAGAAAAATTATCTTGCTTTCCCTTTGAATTAAAATTATTTTTTGAACTCACCGACAGATTTTTCATTTTTTATTGTTTTAAGCACTTTTCCCCAAGAAAACAATCTATTTTAATATAAGAATGTTTAAATACATTGCAAAAATTATTCTTTAGTATTTTTGTCTTGTTTTCCAGTACAAATATCCCCAAAAATCAAGATGCATTTACTTGAGAAGCAAAATGACGAGAGTATTTAAAGATCAAAATGAAGCGAGTTAATGCTTAAAACAAGAAAAAATATTTGTCAATGGGGTCAGAACAACAAACTTAATTCAAGGGGATAACCAGATTATTTTTCTGACCCCACTGACAAATACTTTTTTACTTGTTTTAAGCATAAACTCATTATATTTTCATCATTTGTTTTTCAGAAAACAAGACTTAATATCTCAAGTCATTTTGTTTCTCAAGCAAATGTATCTTAATTTAAGAATGTTTAGATACACTGCAAATTTTTTTTATTTAGCATTGCTTTCCAATACAAATATCCAAAAAATCAAGATACATTTACTTGAGAAACAAAACAAAAAAAAGTAAAGAAGATCAAAATACATGGAGTTCATATTTAATAACGAGGGTCATAAAACTAAACTGAATTCAAAGGGAAAACAAGATTATTTTTCTGACCCCACAGATACACACTTTTCCTTCTTTTCTTTTTTCCAGATAAAAGACTTAATATCTTAAGTAATTTTGCTTCTCAAGCAAATGTATCTTAATTTAAGAATCTTTAGATAAATTGTAAAAAAAAAAAAATTGTACTTATTATTGTTGTCTTTTTTTCATTGCAAATATCCCAAAAAATTATCAAAATAAGTGAGTTTAAAACAAGAAAAAATACCAGGCAATAGTGTTTAGAGACAAATAAACTTAATTCAAAGGAACAAGATTAACAAGTTAATTTTCTCTTGTTTTAAGCATAAACTCACTTAATTTTTAGAGTTTTTTCAGAGAGCAGCTTAATATCTGAAGTCATTTTGCTTCTCAAGCTAATTTATTTTGAATTAAGAATGCTTAGATATTTGAACTGGAAAACAAGACAAAATACTAAATATGAAAATATTTTTTTGTAGTGTATCTGTACTAGGACGCAAGACAAAAACTGTAAGATGTAGACTGAGTAAAGCTGAGGAGTGTTTGTGAGCGGTCAGGAGGAGCCGGTGACCCCTGCAGTTTATATGACATGGAAGTGACCTAGAGGTGTTGCTAGCTGAGCGGAAAGATTCACATGCCTGATTATGCCTATCCTCCAGCACGCTAACGCTGAGGTGTTAGCACCAAGCCGCATCGCCTCAGTGAACCCAGCAGCCTTTAATTCAGCTGATAAACACCGCCTTTTCCTGTGGACAGTACTTCTATAAAAGGACGTCTCTTCACCCTGGAATGCTGGAACGTCTCAGAACTTCTGCATGGTTTGACTCCCTCTGATAGACTACACATCAATCTGAACACTTCTTTGAGAGGTTAGATGATCACACATCACAGTTTAGGACAAATGTTTGTAAATTAATTCTGTTTTTGTAGAGCATCTGAGCACTTCTACTTTCCATCATCCTGAAGTCATTGTTTTTTTTTTGAGTGGGTTTGTTGATTCTGTGGTGAATGCAAGCTCAAGATATTTTAAAATTGTATTCTACGACATAAAATACATCAGTTATTACCCCTTGTGATTTTCTGTACAGTTTTGAAATAAGAGGCTAAATGGGACTACTGAGGTAAACATGTTGCATCACAGTCCAAACAGCTGATAAAATAATCCACAGCACTCCAGTCCATCAGTTAACATCTGGAGAAGACAAAAGCTGAGACAAATCCATCATCAAGATGTTTTTAGCTAAAATACAAGTCCATAATAAAGCTTCCTCCAGTGAAAAAGTGCATCTGCTGTTGTCTCTCACATCAAAATCCAGCTACATTTGTTTAGAGCTGTTTTGTCTTGTAAACGCTGCTTGATCTGCAGATTTCTCTCCTGATTCAGACCAGAACACTTTTTCACTGGAGGAAGTGTTATTATGGATTATAGACTTGTATTTTTAGTTAAAAACATCTTAATGATGGATTTGTCTCAGCTTTAGTCTTCTCCAGATGTTAACTGATGGACTGGAGTGGTGTGGATTATTGTGATGTTTTTATCAGCTGTTTGGACTCTCATTCTGACGGCACCCATTCACTGCAGAGCATCCATTGCTGAGACACTGATGCAGAGACACATTTATACAAACCTGTCAAAATAATAACTACACATCTGCTTTTACTTCTATGTACTATGCACCGGAAAACAACTAGCTAACAGTCAAACCAATGACACAAAACTCATTTCAAGCAGATGCCACTAGCTATGTTTCCATCCACCTATTTCTATATGCATTTTGGGATATCGCATAAAAAGACGCTGGACGGAAACGCCAAGATGCTCATAAGTTCTAAAAATGTGCATAAAATAACTTATGCGCTTAACTAAGTAGGATAAATTCCTTATCCGATAAGAAAACATGCGCATAAACTATGATGGAAACACTTTTACAGAATAAATTCCTTAATGCGCATCAAAAAAGACATGTGACTTTGCGATGGGATGGCATAACATCAACGGACCGATCTCATTGCACAGCATCTGAAATGCTACTTTTGTCATTCTAAAATACTTGAGCAAAGTCTCGTCAAAGTACTTTGTTATAATTGACTCCCACACTGCAAAAAAGGATTTTCTTACTTAGTATTTTTGTCTTGTTTTCTAGTATAAATATCTAAACATTCTTATATCTGTCACGTGTCGGTTTCCATTTAGTTCTGTATTGCCCTTATGTGGTTTTTCCTGTCCTAGTTTAGTTAATCATCGTTTATTCCATTCACCTGTTTTGTATTAATCATCTTGTTTGCTCTTTTGTTCTTGTCCCTTTATAAGTCCTCAGTTCTCCCTTTGTCTTTGTCTTGGATTAATGTTATTTAATGGTCTATGGGTGTTGATGCCCAATAAATACTCCTTTCGTCTACTCCGTGCGCTTGCTACAACCACAATACAGTAACAATATCAAGATGCATTTACTTGACAGGTAAGATGATTTAAGATAAGTCTTGTTTAAAAAAAAAAAAAAAATCACAATTTTGTTACTTTTCCTTAAAACCAGCAAAAATATCTGCCAATGGTGTAAGAAAAATAATCTTAATTCAAAGGCAAGAGATATTTTTTTCTTAAACCATTGGCAGATATTTTAGCTTGTTTTAAGGAAAAACTAACTTTTTTTTTTTTTATTTTACAGGAAACAAGACATGATAATTTTACTTGCACAGTAAATTCATCTTGATTAACGAGTCAAAAATGCTAACTAGGAGAATAATTTTTTGCAGTGCAGAAACAGCAGACTCTGAAAATAAGATAACATGACCGTGTTTCGTCTGCGAAAGCTCGTAATTTATTGTATACACAAATTATTATATACAGTGCCTTCTCCTGCTGAAGCAAATACATTTTTTCTTCATGTTTAGGGCAAGTTGGTCAGGAAGTGACGATTTTGGATGGAAACAGTGCTTTGTTCACAAAAGTTTTATGCGATATTCCAGTTTTGCACAAGTTTAATTCATAACTTTGGATGGAAACCGCTATTGATAGTTACTGTACCCTGCCCAGGCGACGAGAGTGACGCAGGCGTAAGGAGACCAGGAGAGAACGAACACAATGATGACCACGAACGCGATCTTCGCCAGCTTCCACTCGGTCTTTATGGACTGCTGCTGGATGAGTGCTGTCTTCCTCACATGACTGCCCAGCTTCTCCAGATCTCTGAACACACAAGATGCAGATATGATGTATGGTTTGTTATGATAGGACAATATTTGTCTGAGATACAACTATTTGAAAATCTGGAATCTGAGGGTGCAAAAAAATCTCCTTTAAAGTTGTTCAAATGAAGTTCTTAGCAATGCATATTACTAATCAAAAATTAAGTTGTTTATATTTATGGTAGGAAATTTACAAAATATCTTCATGGAACATGATCTTAATGTCCTAATGATTTTTGGCATAAAAGAAAAATGTTATTCATTGTTATGATATTCAGGTCAAAATGAAGCTCTCCACTCAAAACAACTCAATCTTGCTGAAAAACCAAACTTTGCTCTCAGACATGACACACACACACACACACGCACACACTACAACACTTAATGCAACTGCACTCTTCAAAACAATACTACAAAAACTGGTAATAAGTGTTGCTTGTGGTACACCCCAAGTGTTTTATTCCTCAATTTAATGTGCTATAGAGTACAGTACAATAAAGCAAACAAAAATAATTATTCTGCCCCAGTATCCCGTCTTTGGGCTGGGACAAGCCCACGAACCTCTTTGACATCACGGGCTATACAGCGGGGGTAAAATCCTCTCGCATGTCTGATGTCCTTGTGTCATTGTTCACACACAAGATGGGCAAACTGCTTAGTCATGTTATCAATATAACCGTGCACTCTGTTAGTATTACCTGATGTAAACTATGGCAACAGTTTGGACGACCGTTACTGTACTGAAATGCAGAAGGTTGCACTTCTGTATGTCATATATCCTTTCAAAAGTACAACTGTACACATTACTGTATGTGTGTGTCATGTGTTCCCCCCTCTTGTGTCCATATTTGGTTTGTTTCCTGTCCTCGACTAGTGTGATCATTAGTTAATCCTTGTCCAGCTGTATTTGTCTCGTTATCTAAGATTTACCTGTGTATTTATAGTCCTGTTTGTTCAGTTTGATTTGGTCTGGTCTACTCGTTACTCCCTGGTGTTCCTGTCTGTGTCAGCCTTGCCTTTTCTTGCTTTGCCATGATGTCGTCATTAAAGACTATATTTTGAGTTTCATCCTCGTCTGCGTGTTCCTGTGTTCTCCTCGTGTGTGCACCGTGACTGTATGTGGGATATTGATTGAAAAAGACTGGATATGATTCAGTTACACTTACTATGGTCTGACCAAAAAAACCTAAAAAAACACATTACGTCATTGTGAATAGAAAAAGAAATATGTGCACAAAGGCGACAATAAAAATGAGAAAGTCCACTGTCAGAATTTGTAAGTCTTGTGTTGTTCTCTGTCTATATATACTTTCCAATTGAAGGTTCATGAGATGCACCTTTGAGCTATTTCAGAGAACTGGTTTGTCAAATGAGTAGTTGTTGAATGAGTAGTTTTGAGAATTTCAGTTCTGATTTGAGAAGTGCACCAAAGCAACTGAGAAACACTGTAAGCTGGCTTTGGCCCTTTTATCTATCCATCGAAGGCTCTGATTGGGGTGTGATACATTTAGACTCCCAGTGTTTCCTCTCGGGTAATTGTGTGCTAATTGAGCTCAAACTGTGCAGACTTGAGTGAACAATATTGAATGCTAGTGCTTTCTAAATGATCACATGGTGTAAACACTGAGAAATGAAGGATTTGTGTGCAGAGTTTTGCAGTAACAGTTCACCAAATGTGTTAAAGCAGGGAATAGTGTTTACAGTTCAGCAAAATGGGTGTGCTTTTTGAAAAACGGCATTATGGTTTTTAAATTTTAGTTCAAAAGCCTGGTTAGTGTTTTAGCAATCGAGAAAAACTGTAAAATGGAAACCTTTTGGACTTTTGGACTTGTAACCTGAAGGTCATGGGTTCGAGTCTGAGGTCCGGCAGGGATTGTAGGTGGGGGGAGTGAATAACCAACACTCTCTCCACCCTCAATACCACGACTGAGCTGAGACCCTTGAGCAAGGCACTGAACCCCCAACTGCTCCTCAGGCGCCGCAGCATTAGCTGCCCACTGCTCCGGGTGTGTGTTCACTACTGAGTGTGCACTTGGATGGGTTACATGCAGAGCACTAATTCAGAGCATGGGTCACCATACTTGGCCACACACCACTTCCCTTTCCCCTTTTGTAGAAAATGTAACATTTTCTGTAAAGCAGCTTTGCAGAGATTTGTATCGTGAAAAGTGCTATACAAAAAGACTTCAATGGAATTGAATTGAATCAGATTCAATATTTACAACAGATATTTTATCTCAATATTTACAGATGACATACTAAAAATAATGCTCTATGGATCAATACTTTAGGGGTGTGAATGCCTGATAATAAATGAATTGATCAGTGAATTTATAAAAAGTGGTTACCTGAAATCGTCATCTTAAATATATTTCCACCTGATTTCACCTTAAAGAATAGACTTTTTGGTATCAATTCATGCATTTAGGCTGATTCAGTGATACAATTTTTTGGCTTGAATGAAACCAGTTAAATTAGATGTTATGGTGTTTAGCTTTTTTTCAGCGTAGAGCAAACATTATTATATTGGACAGTATATTAAATATTAATATAAAAAAATTCTGCTTTCTAAATGTAATCAGTGTGAATATTTAATAAAATTGTCAATTTATATAATGTTAATTTATGTAAATTACATATATAATGTGCATTTAATGTATATAATGAAAATAATATTTTTTTTTACATAGTATTATTTACAATGCAGGATCTAATCCTTTAGTTTAGCATTCAAGTTTAATACAGTTCTTTACATTGAACTTGTCTGGGTTTGATGCTAATTGATTAATATGAGCTACAGTCAGGGCTATTATCAGTACCTAACACTAAAACCATTAAAAAGAAAATAATAAATAAATAAAATAATAATAATAATAAACTTGAAACAAAATTAACATGAACTGAAATAAAATAAAATAAATTAAAATAAAACATATATTAAAATTATAACTAATTTTCATTGAAGTTGAAGTATTAAAATAACTAAAACTAAAACTAATAAAATGACAAAAACACCCAACGAAATTACTTATAATTTAATTAAAATTGAAATGAAAACTGAACAAAAAAAATTGTAATAAAATTGTTAATAATAATAATAAAAAAATCTATATTTTTTAATTAAATCTAATGCAAAATACTAACAAAAACTAAAATAGTATATCAAAATAACACTGGCTGCAGTTACTACTGTAGCTACAATTTTCCAGCAATTATTTGGCAACAAACTAGTCAGTCTGTAGCATGCATTTAAATGGATTTTAAAGCCATTTATCAAATATAGTGAAAAACCTACAAATGAATCTAAAAGTATGAGATGTTGAAATGGAAAGCGTGTAGGAAGCTGGTTGACGCTGTACCTGCTTGCAGTCCGAATGGCGAGGAACATGAAGAAGTAGCAGTAAGAGATGATTCCGAGAGGGATGAAGAACACGAAGCAGCAGAGCATCAAGGTGTAGCTCTTGTTCGCCGGCGTGGACGTCACATAGTCCCATGTGCAGGACGTCATGAGGCCTTCTGGGATATAGGAACCTGTCCAAGAAAAACAAGTCAAGAAACTCAAAAAACATTATCTTATCCAATGGCAAAGGAAAGATGTTGCACCTAGTGTTAGTTTCGTTAACGAAAACTATGACGAAAAATGGTCTAGAAAATACTTCAGGGCCTGTATTCACAAAACATCTTCAGGCTAAAAGTAGCTCATAACTCGCCGATTTAGGAGAAACCCTTAAAAACAATTGGCGTGTCAGTACTAAATTTAGGACTCCTAAAGTTTTGCTCTAAGAGTATTTCACAAACCATTTTAGCACAAAAACTAGCTCCTAAATCTGTGAAATGTTAGGAGTAGTGAAGAGGAGTCATAAGCCACTAAAACCAAGCCACAAACTATCATAAAATAGCTGTTGCCGGCAATCTGCCTTGGAACATAAATATTTTAGAAACATTTGACGATAATGAGCTTTTAAAAAGGTCTTAATCGCGGGGGTATTATGACTATTGTAGAATTTGTCAGGGACAGTTTTCCTTTGATTATATCCCTGTTTTCATTAACCAGTTGGGCAAGAAGTAACAGCTGTTCTTGTGTCCAGTTTGGTTTTCTTTTACATTTGCACGTCTCATGCTGCCTTCACGTGTTATCGGAAATGTCCTATTTCCCACTTATGAAGTCGAGATTACGAGCTTGTCAAGTGATTTAATGTCGGAAAGAATAAAATGTAGCAACCCACTGGTTGACAATCATATAAAACATTCACCGCGCTATACAATTCTTGAATTTCGGTCAAATACATGCTTATTTTACTGCTTATAAAACACAATATGCTTTGAATGCTCATTCATATCTAGCCTATAAATACACTACTTTAGCTACAAGACAAAGTGATGTAGTTTTTGTGAGAACAGCATTGACAGCAGCAATGGTTGTCCCCTCCACCATGTTTAAAGTTTATGACCCGCCCAACTCAGAAACTCTGGTATCAGAAGTATTTCAGAATTTCCCAGTAGTAAATACGACTTGAGAGGCATTCACGTCCAATTTCCGATTAAGAAACTCATATTTCCTATAATTACGATAGCACGTGAAGGCAGCATTACTATCAGCCATGATCATTCCACTCTGTTAATTAAAAATAGCTTTGAAGCACACATGTAAGAGGCTGACAATTAATTATCTGAATATATACTATAACACATACCACATCTCTTCCATCTTTATTTGACCCTCTAACTCTAGCACTCTCTATTCTATTTGAATTCTACTTTATTTGTCTTCTTTTTTATAAAAATAAAACACTTGACCCCATCACTCGCACTCTTTATTCGTTCTCTAACTGTTAAAAAAAAACAACTAACACTAGATTGCCTTTTTTCTGTTCTATCTACTTGTTTTGTTTTTATCGGTTTATAAATGTGTGTGTGTGTGTGTGTGTGTGTGTGTCTCTCATATAGTATATATATATGAGTCTCATACTCGACTAAAACTTGACTAAAACAAAACAGGATAAGGTTGACTAAATGAGATAAAAACGAACAAGGGCATTCTGGGACTAAGACTATAATTGAAAATAGCTGACAAAATGAACACTAGCACTCACTCCATCCTATTAGGGGTGCCAGACTCCAGCACAGAGAGTAGATCCAGACCAGGAGGATGATAATGAGCGTCCGGCGTCCGGACGTCCAGCGGATGGCCTGCAGGGGTTTGGTGATCACGATGTAGCGGTCGATGGAAATGGCCAGAAGGTTGATCATGGATGTGATTCCGAACAGAGCGCCACAGAAGGCGTATATCTTACACCCTGCGTGGAGAAGCAGATGAGTGATGTGGAAACTGAATAAGCATCATTTATCATCAATAAATTTATTACTCTCACATCAACAATTTACAGAATTAGTTCAATATACAACTAAACGTTATTTTCTAACCACCCTTCCAACCCTATCCCACCCTCATTAGACAGAACACCTACATTTACATTGTTGCGAGGCATTGAGCTGACGTAATAAAAACAAAAGTATAATAATACAAATAAATACATAAATAAATAACAATAATAATAAATAAAGAGGTTAAAGTAAAGAAGGGTTTCATTGTCACATCAGCATTTTCAGTCAATATAACATCCAAATTATTCATGTATGCAATAAATTTGCAGCAAAAATTTAAGACTTTCTTTTTTCAGATTAAACAGTATTTTTCAGCAGGAAAGTTGGTAACACTTTACAATACGGGTGAACAAATATGCTTTAATTCATGCTTAACTAATGCACAGATAATAACGAGTTAATGTATAACTCATGAAGAACTAAACCATTTATTAATGATTACTACATCAGCAACTAATGAACATTCGATATGACTCATAGATTAAGTAATAAATCAATTGGTAATAGTTATATTTCATAATGTATTAGTTCCCTAATAACATATTATATTAACTAATGATGTAAATTCATGTTAATTACCACAGTGGCCAAAACTATGTACTTCAACGTCCAGTTGTCTGCTTTAATTAATCATTAGCTAATGATTTGCAAAGATATCATTATGTTATGACACAGAACTATTAAGTAATTGTTAAGTAATATGTTATTGTGTTTTTTTTAATTAGTTAGTCATGTGCCTCAACAAGTAAAGTCATAACATAATAATATCTTTGCAAATCATTAGCTAATTATTAATTAAAGCAGACAACTGGAAGTTGAAATGCATGGCTTCGACTCATTATGGTAATTAACACATGAATTTACACTATTAGTTAATATAATATATGACCCTGGAGCACAAAACCAGTCATAAGGGTAAATTTTTCGAAATTGAGATTTATGCATCATCTGAAAGCGATAAATAATAGGATAAATAATCTTTCCATTGGTGTATGGTTTGTTAGGATCGGACAATATTTGTCTGAGATACAACTATTTGAAAATCTGGAATCTGAGGGAGCAAAAAAATCTAAATATTGAGAAAATCTCCTTTAAAGTTGTTCAAATGAAGTTCTTAGCAATGCATATTACTAATCAGAAATGAAGTTTTGATATATTTACGGTAGTAAATTTACTAAATATCTTCATGGAACATGATCTTTACTTAATATCCTAATGATTTTTAGCATAAAAGAAAAATTTATCATTTTGACCCATACAATGTATTGTTGGCTATTGCCAATATAAATATACCCCAGCAACTTGAGACTGGTTTTGTGCTCCAGGGTCACATATATGTTATTAGGAAATTAATACTTTATGACACACTTCACTAGTGTAATGATGGGCCTGAGGCAGAGGGATCCATTTGCAGCTTTATTGATAAGACAGGGTCAAACAGGCAGAGATCAGTCAGCGATAGGGGTGTCAGAGGTAAATCAGAATCCATAAACGATATCCAGGCTAGAGTCGAGGCAGGCGGCAGACAGGGGAAGTAAACAACAGTCCAAAGATCAGGTCACAAAGGCAGGTAGCAGAGAATCACAGAGTCGGATAAACAGTCCAAGGTCAAAAACGGGAGATCAATAAACACGGAATAACGCTCAGTAGTGTAGCCGGGGCAATACAGACTTCGCGAAGCGTTACTGGAGATTGCAGCTTATAAGGGGTAAAGGTGATGGGAAACACCTGTGCCGCAATCAGTGCCAGGTACAGGGCATTGTGGGAAATGCAGTTCTGTTAATACTCCGGTGATGGTGCCCTCCGGTGGTGTTCAGGGAGGGCCACAGAGGCCGAGTTTGTGACAACTAGTAACAATTTATTGATTACTTAATCTGTGAATCATATCGAATGATCATTTGTTGTTGACGCAGTAATTATTAATAAATGGTTTAGTTCTTCATGAGTTTTACATTAACTTATGATTATCTGTGCATTAGTTAAGCATGAATTAATGCATATTAGTGCCACCGTATTGTAAAGTGTTACCAGAAAGTTCTCTAAGCCATACAATATGACTTGGTTCTTCTGATTTCCATTTTATAGCTATACATCTCTTTGCTGCTATCAGAGCCATCTTAAAGCAGCAGTCCGTAAATTTTTTGGGTTAAAAATGATCTGAAATCAATATTTGAGCAAGTACATAACCAGCCAGTGTTCAAAACTATCTCCTTACTTTAGCCCGATTCACAACGGTTAGCTTCTAATAATGTTTTATATTTTGAGTGGTACGGGTAGGTTTTTGCAGGAAATTCGAGCATGGCACTGTGTCATTACGACACGTCTGTAAACATGAAGAAGTTGTCCCGGTTAGTAGGCTATCGCATGTGAGGATCCAGCAGGTGGAGGATCGTTTATAGTCTTTTCTCACAGCAGCTAGAATAATTAAATGTATCATTTTGATGGCGGATTGTTATCCAGAGAGGATTATGTGTTTATGAAACACATGTGAATGAAATTAAATTATATTCCAGTTTGAAATGTGCTTCTGATTACAGATAGCCTTATTACACAAGATTTGTATTTTAAAGAAAACCAGTTCGAAGGGAGCATAATTAGCTTTTTTGGTTAAAAGAATTTCTTAATATGAAATTCGAATGGTATGACAATTAAATATTAGACCGTACAGAAATTGAAATCTACACGCTAATACACACTATACTCATAGCCACGCAATGCTGATGTTGTTAACATTAATAATTTGAGAAAAAAGTATAACAATTGTATTGTTATTGTAATATTTTTTTTCCTCAGTTGGTCAGAACAAAAGTGGCAGACATGTTACTTACTTGTTCAGATGACAATATACAGTGAAAATTCTTATTTGGGTCATATATTCCAAGACGTAGGCTAGAATCTGTGATTGTGAACTACAGTAAACATCCACACCGGTGCGGTGACTGACAGATTGACACACATACTCCTCAAAACATTAGTTTCATCTGCACTGGAGCTGTGCTGGAGCATATCCCACGCAAGGAAGATAATTCCACAAGCAGCTGCAATTCCAGGTTTTCAAACAGAGATGGCGACAAAGAGGCAAAACTTACGGACTGCAGCTTTAACTAAATGTAAATTCTTCCTTTGATCAAGTTGAAGAACTGATTCATCCCCCAATAACATAAATCTTGGATTAAATGGATGCTTAACATTAACAATTTTGTCAGTAGTTTGTATTATGTTTCTACAAAAGGGTTTAAGTAACTGAGTAAGCATCTTGATGGGGAGGATGGGAAATTAGGTACCCATTTCACCGAACACCCATTCCTTGTACAAGCAGTTGACGAAGAAGATGGGTGACTGAGTGATGGCCATGAGGAAGTCGCTCACTGCCAGATTCATGATGAAGTAGTTCGGAGGCGTCCGTAGTTTCTTGTTACTGAAACACAAAAGTACTTCAGTTACAGTCCCAGTTTCAGAAGCTCATAGTAGAGGTAAAGCAAAAGGATGTTATTTAAGGCCATTTCCTCAAAACATCAGCTAAGCTCATTGACTTTGACCAACCAAACACACGCGTCACCCTCATACTCCTTTAAACCTTTAATGCACAGATATTTCACCAGATATAAAATACAATTATTTTCACTTCCATATGATCAAACTACGCAGTTTAGTGATAACTGGAATATATCTCTATATAAATTCAATGATATATAAAGGTAAGGAGTGCATTTTGCATGATGCATTATCAAATTGAAATGAAAGAGTTTGTTGAATCTTATTTTTTTTTTTAATTTAGCACGTGTATTTATTTATTTATTAAGTATCGTATTTGATCTATTAGACTTTTATGGCTCATATAGCCTGATATAGAGTAAAATTATATGGAGGGTATAAGAAAAATAAATTTAATTTGGTGCAGATGCTGATATTTAGACAGAAAGTGATGAAATCCTGATGCTAATGTAAATCAATGAGATCTTTATAACAGTACAGCAGATACTTACATAAAATGATCTAAATATCAGACTATATCTCCAA
Organism: Barbus barbus; assembly: GCF_936440315.1. Taxonomy (NCBI): domain Eukaryota; kingdom Metazoa; phylum Chordata; class Actinopteri; order Cypriniformes; family Cyprinidae; genus Barbus; species Barbus barbus. Next base: position 25,502,304 of record NC_136723.1, read on the forward strand.
TAATGTCTTAGTAAGATGAGATTGAAATGATCCAAATATATAATGCAATGCTGATTGAGAGATGAAGAAATAAACGCTCCTCAGAAGATGTGAGATGTTTTGGAGGCTTGTGAAGATCATTCCTCCGCTGAGGAACAGAGAAAGTAAAGCTTCTGGAAACAAACGCTCCTCAAAAGATCCTGATGATCAGATTTGAGACGCACTGATTTTTCTAGAAAATGATTGATGGAGAATCAAGTAAAGCTGAGCTGCTTCAGTCCAGTAAGAGTTCATCTGGAGATATGACTGCAGTTATTCTGACCTTTACTTGATCAAAATCAGTCAAGATTTGACTCTGAAGCAGCAGCTGGACGCTTGTACAATCACACTAGAAGAGCTTTTACTGGATAAAACAGATGACAGAAGACAGAGTAGATTGTGTGTGACAGGTTTAACAGCAAAGTTTTCATCGTGTTGCTCATTTAGAAGCCTATAAAATGTGGTACAGTAGGATTAAAACAGTGCTAGAAGTGTTAAATAGGTTTATTGATTCAACACATTGCATCTGAGGTGATTCAGCACACAACAATCATTGTGATTGCACATCATCTCATTAATCCCACAGTCAGAGTTCACACAATTTCCTCTGATTAAAAGTCACCCGGTGTCACCTGCTGAAACCCTCATCCCCGTCCATCAAGCATTAGAGCTGCAGGAGACATCAGCACTTCACGGGAACAACACAGCCTTTCCTAGAAAGCTCTCAGCCGACAGACGACCTCCAGAGAGATGCTGCAGCTCGCTTCACCATGACAAGTTTGAATGATTCTCAGTCAGGGGGAAAATCCTCACGCACAGTATGACGAGAGTCTGTTAATGCTGCTGGCTGACGTCTGATTAACAGCAGTCATGTTTAGTTATGAGGTAACACCAGACACAATCTGGGACAGAGATGAATTGTGCCTTTGTTGCATATATTGGACAATTTTAAAGGACTAGTTCAGACAAAAATGAACATTTGCTGCAAATGTGCTCACCATACATCCAAGATGTAGATGAGTTTATTCCTTCATCAGATTGGTAGAAATGTAGCATTCCATCACTTGCTCACCAATGGATCCTGAATGGGTGCCGTCAGAATGAGAGTCCAAACAGTTAATAAAAACATCACAATAATTCACAAGTCATCCACACCACTCCAGTCCATCAGTTAATGTCTTCAGAATGCAAAAGCTGAAACAAATCCATTATTAAGATGTTTTTAATTTAAATTCGAGTCCATAATCCATGAAAAAGTGTTCTGGTCTGAATCAGGAGAGAAATCTGCACAGATCAAGCAGCGTTTACAAGACAAAACAGCTCTAAACAAATATGTGGCTGATTTTGATGTGAGAGACAACAGCAGATGCAGTTTTTCACCGAAGGAAGTTTTATTATGGATTATAGACTCGTATTTGAGTTAAAAACATCTTAATGCTGGATTTGTTTCAGCTTTAGTCTTCTCCAGATGTTAACTGATGGACTGGAGTGGTGTGGTGTGGATTATTGTGATGTTTTTATCAGCTGTTTGTTCTGACGGCACCCATTCACTGCAGAGCATCCATTGCTGAGCAGGTAATGTAATACTACATTTCTACAAACCTGATGAAGAAACAAACTCATCCTGATCTGAGGGCGAGTACATTTCAGTAAATGTTCATTTTTGGGTGAAATATTACTTTAACATGCAGATGCATGAAGTGAGATACACTAAACATAAAAAATACATTATCTTTATTAAAAGCTGGCGAAAATTTTTACATTTGCTTTCTTAACGCACATTCCTGGTTTTATTGTGAAGCATTCATCGGTGCATATGTTACCCTAAAGAAAGAAAGTTGTCTTCTGATGGAAGTAAAAGAGGTTGCACATGCTGAATTTGAAAGAAAATGCATGAATAGCATAAGCATATACTTTATGAGCTTTTTGAGCTGGTCTTATTAATGCATATATAACAGCACATTTAGCAAATTAATTTAGTAAAGTTAATAGAGATGAGCACTAGAATAAACGAGAAGGCTTTTTAAAGAGGTCGGACATTGATTCCTGTCGTGTACAGTGGGAATTAAACAGGTCGTCAGTGGCTTTGTTTCTGTCTCCTGTCATTGACCACTGAGAAACTGATGGTTTGTTTTCCACTTCCACATGATCACCCTTCAGCCCAAACTCCCAAACCCTACAGGCCTGCATGTGCATCTGATTAATTACAGTCAAAAACATTTTGCTTTGTTTACAGTCAATGTGCATGTTACGTCCAAAGACGTATATTTTTGTAATGGCTTCATGGTTCTGTGTTTTCTTCTGTAGTTGTGCATGTTTCCTGCTCTCCTCTGGCTCCTCCGCACAGCTCTCAACAGACGAGAGTCCTTCTCCAGAGCATGGTCTGTGTCCTGCCCAGTCCAATTGTTGAAGCTGTGGTGAATCCTTCGAGGACCTGTATGGTTGTTAATATTCTTTGGCTTAATGTTGTAATGGTGCAGTTGCTTGTTGCATGCTCTAGTCTGTTATTTGGTTGTGACAGAGTACCTTGTTTCACCTTTAAACTGTTAATCCTTTAATTGTTCTACTTCAATTATCATTTTGGGAACTGTAGGAAGGTGGGTGCCATTTTATTTTATACACCCACTTTTTCTCCTGTTCTGTGGCTAGACAGGGAGTGAGCGTACATTCTGTTGATAATTTTCATTTCTTTGAGAGACTTAGTAAGGATTTAACTTGATTTAGACTAAACCTTTTGTTTGTTATTTTGGCATTGCCCCTTCTGAAGTCTTTAGTTCCCTCTCCATATTGTACTTTTGTTTCAAAGAAACCCAGCTATGCTTTGCTAGCCTCTAATAAACCTGTTAAAACTGAGGTCTTGTTGTTGTGGTGCTGTGGCAGAGCCCGGACAAATGCTCTTCAAACATTTACTTTGTTACGTTCTGGTAAGACAACCCCTAGACACTCGTAGGACGTAACAGTGCATCATATTACATAATTGCTAAATATGGTTTCATTTCATTACATTATGCAATCATGTTGGTAGCGGACCAATGCAAACAGCAGCTTCTAGATATTTTTGAAAAAATAATAAGAGTAACACTACAATATGATCTCAGCTGTTGACATTAGTTGATGCATTACCAAATTAACAATAATCAATGTATTTTATTAACATTGGTTAATGCTAGTTAAGAGAAATACAGTGATTTATTGTTTGTTAACTTTAAGATATCAGTAACACTTTAGTTAGATCTCATTAGTTATTGCAATATCTAACAAACTATATTTGTTAATATTGTTAAAGCTAGTTATTGATTGTTTGCGCATGCAAGTTGACAGTGCATTAACTAAAGTTAACAGAACTAACTTTTAATTTTGAAAGATATTAGTAAATGTTGAAATGAATATGAACTAAAATTAATAAAGGCTGTGGAAGTATTGTTTATTATTAATGAATGTAACCTTAATGTAAAGCGTTATGGAAAAAAAAATCAAAAATAAGCTTAAACGAACAGGCTTTTAAGCCAAAATATCAAAAGAATTATAGAAGTCAAATATAAAAGTCAATATTCTATAAACATTCTTCAGAATTTCTCCTTTTTTTACACAGAAAGAAAGACAGACATACCGGGTTAGAATGCCATAAGTAAATGAGCTTTTATATTTATATGCATTACTCAAGATTGTCTCTCAGAGTCTCTCAGATCTTTAGCACTCGTGTGTGTGTGTGTGTGTTGTATGTGTTGTATTTAGAGCTGTGATCTACAAGAAAGTGTCATGGGACTGAGGAGAGCGGCGCTCTTTAAGAGTGAGAGCTGAACAAATGCAAAAAGCATGTCAGCGGCCCTAGAGGATTTAGACTGAATGCACCGCATAAAGCATCAGAGAGAGTCACGCTCCCCGACACAACTTCATGACTGCCATCCCTAAACACTGAAAACACTATATACTACACAATAAACCAATGTTCATTTCCACAGAACATTTTGCTTTCGTTTTAGGTGACTAAATACCAAATATTAATATTAAAACAATTAAGCATTTCTCTAAAACCTCCAAATCTATTACATACTCCTGGAAAATATATTATTAACCTGTTAATATGAGTGATTTTAAGATTTGAACATGCAACACACAGATTTAATATTGTTGTTTTTTTAATGAATACTGAAATATGAAATCATAAAAAAATATGAAATGATACTCTAAATATGTAACTAAAATACAACACTGTTTTAATGAATGAGTCATTGAATAATTCACTGGACCAATTCATTTAAAGGGCTGATTCATTCAGAAACAAAGCAAGTCCTTATGAATGAGGCACTGAATCAATGACTGATGATTCATACAAACAGCTGAATCATTCAGAAACCAAGCAAGTCACTGAATCATTGACTGATTCATTCAAAACCATGGATTCATTCAGTAACGAAACACTGCTGTGTGTTGCTCAGAGATTCTCAAGTTAGAAAGTGCGAATACACTGCAGTTAACTACTCTGGTTTAACCTTAATTAATCTCATACCTTTATTTACAGGAATGACATAATTCTACAACCACTCACAAGTTTTGCATTAAATCTAGGTCAGGGATGGGCAACTTCGGTCCTGGAGGGCCACAGTCCTGCAGAGTTTAGCTTCAACCCTAATCAAACACACCTGATTGTAGCTTTCTAGTGATCTTGAAGACCTTGATTAGCTGGTTCAGGTGTGTTTGATTAGGGTTGGAGCTAAACTTTGCAGGACAGTGGCCCTCCAGGACCGAAGTTGCCCATCCCTGATCTAGGTAAAGAACTTAATCGTGTTCACCTCCGTATTTGAATATGCTCATCACCATGGGGCCGCAGTGTGTCTGCTGTCATCATCTATTACTGATGGCAAACCATCCCTCTCAGCAAAGACTAAAATAAACCCGTCAGTATAAAACCATGTCAAGACTGCTAGACTTCAAGCACACAGCAGTACGAGTAATTAAAATAAAAGACCAAATCAGCAGTGACGCAGGATCGAGGAGTTATTAAGACTAAATATTTCACAACATTAGTTGACCCAAACCTTGGCGCACACAAAAAAATATGTGACTTGAAATCAGTTTTTAATGAGATATTGTGAAAAAAGAATTACAAAAGATCTCAAAAGTGGCTCAAACTGTGCTCAGATCAGAGATCTCAATATGAACTCATCAAATTCAGTCATCCACATTATTTTATACTGGGAAGTTTGTAATGATTAAGATTCTTTCATGTTTCTGAAAGAGTCTCTTCTGCTCACCAAGGATACATTTCTATGATCAAACATACAGTAAAAATAGCTAAATATTATGTAAGGAATAATTGATCACAATTTATTTCTGTGATCTGCAGCTGTATTTTCAGCATCATTACTCCAGTCTTCAGTGTCACATGATCTTCAGAAATCATTATAATATACTGATTTACTGCTCAACAAACATTTCTGATTATTATTATGTTGAAACTATTTTTTTTGTGGAAACTGTGATGCATTTTACTCCTCAGGATTCTTTGATGAATAGAATGCTCAATAGAACAGTTTTTATTTGAAATAGTAATATTTTGGAACATTAAAAATTATGCAAAACTCTTCATATTTTTGTGGAAACTGTGGTACCATTTGCAAGTTTGGGATCAAAAAGATTTTAGTTTTTTTTATTAATAATTTTATTCAGCAAGGATGCATTAAAATAACCACAACTGACAGTAAAGTCATTTATAATGTTACAAAAGATTTCTTTTTCAAATATATGCTGTCTTTTGAACTTTCTATTCATCAAAGAATCATGTGCAGCACAGCTGTTTTCAACATTGATAATAATCAGAAATGTTTGTTGATCAGTAAATCAGTATATTATTATGATTTCTGAAGATCATGTGACTCTGAAGACTGGAGTAATGATGCTGAAAATACACAGAAATATATTGCAGTTTAACAGATATTCACATAGAAAACATTTTGAATTGCAATAATATTTCCCATTTTTACTGTATGTACTGTATTATTTATTAAATAAATGCAGCCTTTGTGAGCAGAAGAGACTGAAATGAAACCAAACATAGTTTGAAAGTTTTCTGAGCTATAAGGCAAAAACGGGTTGAAATAAAACCCTTTCCTCCAGAAACTCATGTGTAATGCTCACTTAGACACTTCACTGTCAAAAAGAGCCACGGCTTCATAACAATAAACGCTTAAAGTTGAATATTGTCACAGATGAGACGTGAGATCCTACCTGAAGAAGGCGTACATGACCAGCATGTTTCCGATCACTCCAACAGCCCCAATGACGGCCACGAAGAAGGCCACTATGTAGTGTGCATGATCGGGAACGTCCACTTTCCTGAAGAAGCCACGGTCCATGTCCACCGGTTCCTCCATACCTGCCACAACAACAGAGAAGATGCTCGTTAAAGCTCCCTCTGACTTCACTGACCTCATAAAGTTCATCTAAAAAGAGTTTGTCCAGGAGAATCTCCTTACAGTGATCCCTCAATACTTTTCCAGCTCGCTTTAGTGTGGTCACACCGGTGTTTGTTGGAGCTCTTATCTGTTGCATGGCACATGTGATCCGAGAGGCTTAAGGGAAATAAGAACATGCTCTGTTTGAGCTCTCGCTCTTCCTGCACCGAAAACTGCCCCCAGCTCCAGAAATACGGACAAAGCAATAACACGTGCTGCAGATAGACTTATTTTATAATAACTTCATGGGCTTCATACCTGAGAAGATGAATTACTGTATGTCTTTCTGGATGAGCTTCAGCAACACTCTCTTCATTTGAGCTGTAGTTTCAGTTCATGACTAATATTACATGAAACAATATTTAGAGTCTCAGGACATTACAATCTTGAAAACATGGGGTCAGTTTCTGGACTCTCAAAAATATTTAAGAATAGCTTGAATGCTGTATTCTGTCTCCATCTTTTTTTAGGTTGAATGATTCTAGACACAGATTACATTTATTTTTAACTCCTGTTTATTTATTTGACTATTATTATAGTAAAATTTTATTTAACTTATGTGAAACTTGTTTATTTTTATGATGATTATTTTTTTAAATGATGTACCGCGTGAGAGACACGGTGCTCTGATGCTGCTGTAATATTGTTGGCTTTACATAATCAAAAGTTGTCTAATTATTGTTTGATGAATATGCTAACATAAAAAGCTCTCTTTATGAATTATGAGTGACTTGTTGGCAATAGCAATAAACTTTAGTCATAAATGCGAAAATGTTGGCGTAGTTGGATCATAATGCACAATGTTTCCATCTAACATGTATTTTATTAATGGAGTGTTTCACTAGTTAGCAGCTGAACATGTTCATACATTTGTGTTGGATTCTTCGATGTGGAAAGCAGTTCTTCGGAATAGAAATGTGGACTTTTTATTTGTAAAAATCATACTTTTTTGTCTTATTTCAGTAATCTCATAAAACGAGTTAAGCCAGTAGTGACTGAAGGAGTGACCAGCAGAGGAACAGACAAACGATTCAGTTGAGTGAGTCATTTACACTGGAACCACTCGATTCAAACTAGTGACTTCGATCATTCATTTCAAGTAATTAACCAGCAAAAACCAGATCAAAAGAGCCATTCATTTTTGAATTTCGACATCACTGGTAATGATTTTAATAAGCACATATAGTGACGGGTGTCAAAACCCCGAAGCAGTTAAACCATTGCCTCACAAAATGTTTCGAAGCGCTCCGAACAGATCTCAAATCATATTCAGATCGGGACTTCGGAGCACGTTACGTATGGCCAATCCTTTGATTGGGATTGGAGATTCGGAGCAGGTTCGAGAATCTTTTGATTCAGATCGGGATTTCAGAGATCGTCACGTATTGTGAATCATTTGGTTTGAATCGGATTCAAATTGGGACTTCAGTGCAAGGATCGCAAATCATTTTCTTTCTTTCTTTCTTTCTTTCTTTCTTTCTTTCTTTCTATAAACAGTACAAAACATAAAACACTATTTTTGTTTACATAATATTTGTATTTGTACTGTGTATATTTATTATGTATATATAAATACACACACATGCATGTACAGAATATATTTAAGAAAAATGTTGTTTATATAATGAATATATTTATATTTAATATAAATTATATGAATATAAATATATACACGTAAATACATGTAAATAATTTCTAAATATATACTGCATGTGTGTGCTTTTATATATATATATAATATGCACAGTACACACACATATATTATGTGAACATATTCTTTTATTTTGGATGCGATTAATCGTTTGACAGCAATAATATATATAAAAGGGGGAAACACGAACATAAACAGTTCAATTGCTATGCATTATAAAGAAGAGAAATAAAAATAAAACATTGGTGCTTGCTTTTGAAATGAATAGGAAATTATGAAAACAATATTTTTAATCAATATCTGAATGAGCTGCTAGAAAAGAGCAGGGAAGTTCTGTTTAGTTTCAGAGACTTTTTTCTTTAAATTATTACTATTATTATAATTATTTTGGTTCAAAAAACAAAACCAATTCAAACCAATTTATTAAATATAAATTTATTCCAGGTTTGTTTATAAATATACTGTACACAAAATGTACTTGCAACCACAAACAAACAAACAAACAATAAATAAATAAAGCACTGGCGTCCTGTTTTTCCCCGTACAGCATCAGTCTCTCTTAACGTCAGAGTCCTGCAGTGTTTACAGATATTGAATATTTCTATATTTCACTACTGTATATGAACTGAAGCCCTTCAGTCGGCTGATAAAGCTTCCTGTGGCTCTGATTATTGATCCGTTCCCGGTAACGGCTCCTGTCTAAAGATGAGGAGAAAACCTCTTCAGATCTGAGTGACGTTACACTGAAGTGTTTATGAAAACAGACAACACTGAATATTAAGTTATGAGACACTGTTTCACTATCCATAAAATGCTTTATATTGTGCAGGAGAGCTTTATAATTGTAATAATTTAAATTGGACACAGACAATGAGCCTTACGATTAAAGGAAGTAATTAAACCCGAGAGAGAGCGTGATTAAATGCTCTATGTAGGTGCCATAAGAGGATTTATCTCTCTTTATTTATTTATTTAATGTTAATATGATCAAGACCATCAACAGGGTCACGCAAGTTAAATATGAATTTAAAAACAGCTTCTGTCTGCAGATTCACTGAAAGATGACTTCACTTGCCCTTAAAAATGTCTTAATTACATCAAAATTGCATAAAACTCAAAAATACATCATGTATCAAAACAAGTTAAAAACCACTGAGTTTAGAGAAAAGCTCCTGCAGGATTTGAGTGCAGATTCAGATTTGATTTTATGCAATGATGATTTTAAGTGAACAAACACTTCAAGTGCAGTTTTATTAGTAAATATCTATATATATATAATTAGATGTTAAGAGGCCAACACAAAAAACTTAAGCATAACCAAAAAAAAAAAAAATATTATTTTGACAAAAGCTCCAAATTTTAAGCTGTTTCTCGGGATATATCCCAGTAACAAAGTTTATTAATCATTAGTTCATCAAAGTTCAAAGTTTATCAGTCATTAAAGGCTTCTTTATTCTCACTGTGTCCTCAGACTACATTTAGCTTTCAGGACAGAAACTCTCAAAAAGTAAGTGTCCAAGGGTCTGACGATTTTTTTCCATCATATGACTTTAAAATAGTAAAGCCAAAGGCCTCACGCAGACTGGAACGACAGCAGACAGACGTCACCAGAACCAACACAAACACAGACAGAAAACAACACAACACGCTCACAATGATGACAGATCCAATTACAATCACCCCAAATGATGAAGGAAATCTGTATAGGCTTATTTTTGTACTTCATGTCTAGTGCAAAGTGTCATTTTGGGAGGAAACAATGTCAAATAAAATGGAAAATAAAAAAATATTGTCTACAAAAATATTTCATAATTCAACAGAATAAATGTAAAACATACAAACACAGACAGAAAATAATCACAACAAGCTCACAATATGACAGCTAAAATCAATATATGGCTATTTTTCTCTAATGTAAAGTAAAAATTTGGGTCCAAAATAATGTTTAACAAATACATATTTTTAGAATAATAAAAAAAAAAGTTTTCATAACTTATTCCTAATACAACAGAGTATCATTATATGGATATTTTTGTACTTTATGACTGAAATAGTGGACCATTTTTAGACCAAAATAATGTTTTAACAAATACATTTTTATTTTCATTTTTCCTCCTAATTCAACAAAATAAATGTAAAGCTTAGAGAGACAGAAAATAATCATAATCACTAATAATGATTTAATTTCTGATAGATCAGTTAAATAAATGTTAGAATTTTGGTGCCAAAATAATGTTTTATAAAATAAAATAAAAAAAGAAAATATAATAAAAAATTAAAATAAATAATAAATAAATACATGAATGAAAAGAGTTGTGTTTTTGGGCTAAGATAACAAATAAACAAACAAATAAACTTGTAAAAAAATGTTTACAGAACTTACTCCTAATTCAACAAATCACAAAAAATGTTATTTGGCTATTTTTGTTGATTTATTTATGTCAAATATTGGGGTCAAAATAAAGAAATAAACAGAAAATGTAGATGAATGATGAATGGTTGGTAATTGATGGTTTACCTGCAGTGTTGCGCGTCTCTGTCTGAGCCTGCAGCGTCTGCAGTGAGATCTGTCCTCATGCATGTGAATGCTGTTGAATGTGAACGGCTCCGGCTGTGTTCTAATCCAGCAGAGAGGCGGAGCTTCACTTACAGTCATCATGAGCACACTGACTGACACACAGAGCGACCCCACGGCGCTTGGACACTGATGCACACGCTCAATTGATTTTCTATACACTATTGTCACTTTCAATTGCCCACAATTTGTTCATCTGGACTGAAGAGACTGTAATGTCAATGCCATGCATGTTTAATGGAGGAGTGATATATGGAGAACACATGTAAATCTGACCATACACCTCTTATAAACTAAAACTCCACCAAATGTTCTGTATTATGTATAACTCATGCAGTCTGACAAACACTGGGATGTTACAGAGAAACAGAGAAGATTCTCCGCTATATCACCTGCAAAACAACATCATGTTATTTTAGTATGATTGATAACCTATTATAGTGTTTCTGAATATTTTGAACTGGTTTTTATTTTTATATTTTCTGTTTTCACTTTGCAAGTAAAGTTTTAGAAATGTTGCTTATATTATTAGTTTTATTTTTTTAATTCTTTATTTATTGGTTTTAGTTGATTTAGTTACTTCAGTACTTCTATGGAAGCTTGTTTCCAGTGTAATTGAGACTTTATCTCACAATACTTTATCCTCTCGCAGTTGAGGTTCTCACTATTCTGGGTTTTTTTCTTGCAGTTTCTTAGAATTGTGAGAACAAAAGTCAGAACTGTGGGATAAGAAATTGCAATTACCTTTTTATTTGTTATTATGTGCCAGAAAACAAAAACAAAAAAGACTTCCAGTTGCAATTTAAAAATGACATGTTATAAACTCAATTCTGAGGAAAAAAGTACAAATTGCAAGATATAAATTGTGAGATAAAAATGCTGAATTATGAGATCAACTCAGAATTTTGAGATACTGTATGAATGCAGAATTATGAGATAAGTGGAGAATTATGAAGATATATGTAAATAAAAACGCTGAATTGTGAGATATAAACTCAGAATTGTGAGACAAACTTGGAATTGAGAAATATAATACATGGGATATAAAATTGTGAGATAATTATGAAATATAAACTCAGAATTGTGAGATAAACTCAGAATTGCAAGTAAAAATGTAGACTTTGAGTTTCTATCTCACAATTTTGAGAAAAATTATCAGAATTGCAAAAACACAAACAAAACGAAACAAAAAAGGTCTGAATTGTGAGATGAAAAGTTACTATTACTTATTACTTTTACTACTTTTTTTTTTTATCTTGACCTGTGGTGAAACAGGCAGAACTCCTGCTTTCCTGTAGCTCAAATATTAGAGCATGGTGCTAGCAACACCAAGGTCATGGGTTCGATTCCCAGGGAAAGCAAGAGCTGATAAAATGTAGAAACTGTAACTTGAATGCAATGTAAGTCACTTTGGATAAAAGCGTCTGCTAAATGCATAAATGTAACTCCAACTTTATTTCAATTATTTATTTTATGTTAAGTCAAGGAAATGGTTTTAGTTTTAGATTAAAAAAATTATAATAAACCTAAATTGTAAAAACTGATTTTTATTTTATCTCATCTCCGCTGGAAGCAAATCTTTCTAGATGTGGAGAAAATTTAATTTTGCATGTAAAACGTCAACTAAATGGCCAGGTAGTCTCAGTAAGAAGTCTTTTAGCACGTATAAGACTCATAAGGGAGTCCTGATAAACTCTCCCCGGGTCAGAATAAGGGAACTGGACAGCAGCCACTGCATGTCAGGAGCGTCCAGCTTTTAAAATAAGCATCCATGTGTGAAGAGACTCCTCAGAGACAAACGCCTGCGCAGATAAAAGCTCACCGACACTGATCGGATCAGAGCCGAACGCTACCTGCTGCTCATTCACCCTTCATACAGCTGAGTTCAGTTCACAGCAACGCCAGAGACACACATGCACTGTGGACGAGACTGACATGTGTCTGAAAGCAAATGAAGAAATGCTAAAACAAAACTAGCTCTCTAACAAGATCATTTGTTGCATTTCTAAAGAATAACACCCAACAACAACAACTTTACACCACCGTGTGTTCAACAGGAACCAAGCGTAAACAATCAAGCTGGTCAATATCAAACGTCTCAACAAAACAATGCATTTTTAACAGGTTAGCAGCATTCACACTGCCATAGTTTCAGCGCTGAACCAGTGCCACATGAATATGCATTGAAAACTCTTTTTAATATTTTTTTATTGAAAGAAAATGAATAGAAATAATAATTTATAATATATACAATATATAAATCTCCTTTTTCCCTTGACAAAACATTATTTGTAATGCACATATTAATATGATAGTTTTCGAATTGTAAATTTTAGCCTCTAATATAGTACAGTTTACAGCATTAGTTGCAAGACATTTTTTTCCTTAAGAAAATTAAACTATCGGTATCGGCAGATATCTTTATAAAGTTTCAGCTGAGAAATTTAGTATTGGTCCATCCCTGTTATATAAAGTTTATTTATTAACACAAAACAATGCAAAGTCTGTTTATCAACATGATCTTTTAACATTTATTATAAACACACACACACACACACACACACACACACACACACACACACACACATATATATATATATGGCAGAGTCTATATTATAGCTACACTTTGGTCTGATTATATACAAAAATCTAAAATTAATCACAATCAAATGTATGGCTGTTATTGAAGAAAATACTCAGTGTTGTGACCCAGAAAATGTGTCATTTTTTTGGTCAGAATTACGGCTTTATTATGCAACAGATATCAATAATAAGTTGTTAAAAATATCTGAATCTTTGTGCATTTAGCTCAGAATGACATCACACACAGAAGAGGAGTGACACTGGATTAAGCTGTAGTGTGAACATGTTTGAAATGCAAAAGAAAGCAAAAGCTTCTGAATGCATCAATGTATCTGCATGCAGACGACGTGTCAGGAGTCACTTAAAAAGCATGGCATGAGATGCCGATTAACACTTAAATATAAATATTAATATGAATCAGCTGTGCATGATCTGAGAAAACGTCACATTCTGGGTCAAACGTTCAACACTTTCCATGAACACCAGCACATTTCCCTCTCTCAGCCTTTTCTAATGCAAGCTATCAAATAAAGACTTTAACCTGTTACCCTGCGCCCCTATTTTTGAGCATTTTGTAAAAAACGATATAACCAAATAAAAATGTCTGTAGCTCTTGAACCCTAAGGTCTATATTTAAAAATCTGGTGTTGTTTGAAACTAGACACTTGATCCTTTGTTACTCTAGAGTCATAATAACTCAAAATTAGTATAGCAATAGAGTAAAACAAGGTAAAATATACATGAAATTGACTCGCGATATGTTTTAATGAAGCTCACTAAGGGAAAAATGGATGAGACTTTCATGCCAAAGGCCTGAAAACACCATAAAGATAAAGCTGAACATCTGACCATGTTTTGATTCAAATTTGAGGATGATACTCCCAAAAATGTAGTTTCTGTAAGCTTTTATTTAAAAAAAATCTAGGCGTCCTTTCAAAAAAGCCATTTGGAGACCCCAAATAGACACTTTGTAAACAAATGTCCAAATGAGTCAAAACTACATAATACATATATGTATATCAATTCAGAACTGCTCTGCCCACCAAAACACACAATAAAAAACTACTTCTGAACAGCATTTGTAGTGCTGACTCATTTAGTCATTTGGTTAGTCTACAAATGGCATTTTTGAAAAAAAACGCCTAAATATTTCCTGAAATAAAATATGAAATAATAAATTTTTTATAGGTAAAGACTTACAGAAAGTACATCTTTATGGTATTTCATTTCAAGAAAAGCTTTGGAAAAGTCATTTGGATATTTTATTTCAAGAAAAGTCTAGGAATCCTTTCAAAAATGCTATTTAGAGACTCCATAAGACACTGCATACTACATATGTATATCAATTCAGAACTGCTCTACCAATGAAACCACAAAAAAACACAAAACTATTTCAGAATTTGAACATAACTAAACAGTCTTTATTCTGAACAATTCCAATAATGAAAACAGTGAACCAAAACAGATTTGATCATTTTTGAACTAGTGAAAACACAAAACATGCAAAATACATTGTTTTTACAACATTTGTATTTTTTATTTATTTTATATGGTGAATATTATGAATATTACTATTTTACTAATATAGTAATAGATTACTATTACTAATATTACTAAATAATAAAAAAAAAAAACTATTTACAGTATTTACAGTGGAGGAAGACGCTCTAGCAGCCACTAAAATGGTTTTTTTTCTGACCATCTGGATTCACCAGACCTCTGAAAAGACAGGGAAGAGTGAGAGAAAAAGAGTGAGAAAGTGTGTAAGCAAAACAAATCAAACTTGCAACACTGTTTACATTTTGTACACACACACACACACGCGCGCACGCACACACACACAATAACCGGGACATACCCACAAACAAACACACCCACCCACCCACACGAACAAAACTCATGTAATCCCCTCATATTATCCCTCTCCGTTGTCATTTTTAGAATCTAAAACAGCTAACATGAAACAAAAGCTGCAAATACATGATAAAGACACATAAACATTCAAGAGGAGGGTGGAGACACTTACGTGCTAATGCTATCCACGCTTCCCAGCGATCTCAGCGCGTATTCGGCTACTAAATTAGCCATTTTTCTCCCCACGTCCTCCAAAACACCACCAAACGCCACAGAAACACTTCTCAAGTCGAAGATCCACGATGGAGAGATTCAGATGTGAGCTTTGGACAACATCTGTTCGCTGATAGCCAGTCTGTGTAGCGCTGCGACGCCATTATGTGTACGCTTCATGCGTAACCCGAGAGCGCACGAAAACACACGGACAATACGCCGAGCTATTCTCTAAACAATCTTACGTAAACTATTCAAACTGTCAATCACTTTAAACGTCCTTGTGGTTGGCTAACACTTCCATCCATCAAAACTGTGCTGGCGAGGCATTGGCTGGGTTCAAACACCCCTATTGTGATGTGTCCGGATTGACACCTCGCTGACCCATTCACGGACGCGCTTACTGTCCCGGGTTATAACAGCTCCTGCGATTGAAGGAGAGAGACGAGGGAGGGCTATTCTTACTCGGAAGAGACGATTCTGCTGGAAATAGATGGCGTTTCAAAGCTGGAATACGAATTATAATCGATATTTATTGGAAAATGGACGCTATCGATAACTATAACTCGAATCGCTTATGTAAACAAAGGAGGATCTATCGTGTTTTCCCCTATTTTTTCGTTGTTTTGGATTAAAAAGTGGATGCATTTTGAAGAGTGGACCCTTCTCTTGAAATGTATGCTGGTGTGTCTTGGAATAGTCTGAGCTGACCAGCGCTATTGGCGATCAAACGTGAGTACTGCGGTTCGCTTTGTTCATTTTAAATGGCCGGTCTTTCAGCATTTCTGTTAACCCTTTCCTCTCTGGTGTATTGATTTCAAAAACAAGCTCACATCGTTAATCTTGAGTGTTTTAGCTTTCAAATGATATATAGTTAATGATAATTGATTGAATATTGTTCTAAAACAAAGGTAATAAAAAGTCCGACCACGCCCGACCACGCCCTTCCGGCCCGCCCACGGGCCGATGCGGGTTAACAGGTTAAATATGAAGAAATTTTCATTCACTCAGAGTAGCCTGAAATCATTAGCCTGATCTAAAGGAAAGGAAAACGGACTGAAAAACATCAAGGCATCACCACAGCAACAGATATCAAAAACACCACAGAAAAAAAAGTAAATGAATCTCTCACCACTATCCTGTTCAGTCTACTTCAGATCAGGTGATGGACTAAAACACATCCAGAGATCTGAGTTTGAGCCGCTGGGGCCGGCGTGTGTCGTCTGCTTGAGCTCAGCGCTGCTGACTGATGCATCCACACCGGTCAATGTCTCAAAGCGCCGGTTTCCATCTGACCCCTCTGACAACAGGAACATATGAAGCTAGTCTGAGAACAGAGCTGCTGGAGAAAGCCTGCGGAATCTACAACTCATTTGCAAAGGCAACCGTTACTATTGAGCAGAGTAACATAACATAACATCCATAACATCCTAACAACCCCATAGCAAACACTACAAACCACTCATACACCTTAGTAACCACCAGAGCTGGGTAGTTACTGATTACATATAATCTGGATTACGTAATCAGATTCCAAAAATCAAGTACTTACATACATTTGAAAATACTCGTGATCAGACTACACTGAAAAAAATGCTACTCAATATTTTTAAGGTAAGTGGTTGCAATCAATTGATTTTAGCTACATTTAATAAACATTTCAGCAAAATCTTTTTATTTAAATGTAGCTCAAATAAAATGATTGCAACCACTTACCTTACAATTCTTTAGTAAATTCAATGAATCATTTTTTCCAGTGTACTCAATACTCAATAACAACAAGTTATTCATAATTTATTCATTCTGCTTTATAATCTTTTAAACTTTTATAATTCACACCGGGTGTATATAATTAATCAGAAATTTGAGAGGCGACAAAGCATTTAACCACTGGATTTATAAAAATCATTTCAGTTTTTTAAGAAGTGTTTGCTTAGCATTTCAATATTACATCAACTACTGATGTAAAGAAAACGTTTATTTTGGATGCGATTAATCGTGATTAATCGTTTGACAGCACTAATTCCTGCATCTTTGGAAGGATTTTGTCTTTCAAACACATAAAAATGCACAAACTCACGTTATTTCTTATTTATAAGAAGCAATCAAAAAGTCTAATCCAATCTATAATAATCAAAAAGTAGCCTGATTATATTAAGTGTAATGTAATGGATTATGTTACTAACTACCGTTTTAAATTACCGTAAGTAATTTACCAAGATCTGCTACATTTACATTTAGCAGACGCTTTTATCCAAAGCAACTTACACATGAAGACAATAGAAGCAATCAAACTGCGTTGTTTTGCATTGGTCAGTGTGTGAAGAGGAGCTCTGTAAGTGAATGGAGGATGATTACTGCACCAAAAGATGTTTGTGTGGCATCTGAACGAAGTTCTGAGTGATTGCATTGATTCTTTAGTCTACTTTACAGCTAAATATCCTAATAATCAATCCTGGAGTACTTGTCTATTCAGTAGTTCATGAAACTATTTTTTACTTTTATTCATCGAGAATGCATTAAATTGCTGAAAAGTCACAGTAAGGACATTTTTGTCTTTAAAAAATATTTATATTTCAAATAAATGCTGTTCTTTTGAACTTCCTATTCATCTGTGAATCCTGAAAAATAAAACGCATCAGTTTCCACAAAACAAATATATATATATATTGTGCAGCACAACTGTTTTCAACATTGATAATAATCAGAAATGTTTCTTGAGCAGCAAATCAGCATATTATTATGATTTCTGAAGATCACTGAAGAGTGGAATAATGATGCTGAAAATTCAGCTTTGATCACAGAAATAAATGGCATTTTAACACATATTCACATAGAAAACAGCTATTTTGAATCGTAATAATATTTCACAATTTTTACTGTACTTTTGATCAAATAAATGCAGCCTTGGTGAGAAGTAGAGACTTCTTTCAAAAACAAAGAATCTTACCAACCCCAAAACTTTGAATGCTAGTATATAATTATTATATTTTCGTATTTTTTGGAGCAAAATTGCTTTAGCTAAATATATTCCCAATTTCGTCATTGTAGTTTATGTGATTTAGGCTTTATTCAATTTCTGCATAAAAATAGTCCCTGGCCTTCTGATGTAAAACCAGACAACATGTGTGTCCTGCAGCACAAAAGCAGTCATGAGTAACACAGGTATATTTGTAGCAATAGCCAACAATACATTGTATGGATCAAAATTATACATTTCTCTTTTATGCCAAAAATCATTAGGATATTAAGTAAAGATAATGTTCCATAAACATATTTTGTCAATTTCCTACTGTAAATATATCAAAACTTAATTTCTGATTAGTAATATGCATTGCTAAGGACTTAAAGAACAACTTTAAAGGAGATTTTCTCAATATTTAGATTTTTTTGCACCCTCAGATTCCAGATTTTCAAATAGTGGTATCTCAGCCAAATATTGTCCTATCCTAACAAACCATACATCAATGGAAAGATTATTTATTCATGATGTATACATCTCAATTTTTTAAAAATTTACCCTTATGACTGGTTTTGTGATCCAGGGTCATATTTGTGAAAGCTCCAATGAAACCTCATCGTCAGCATCACATGAACACATTTAAATGATTTAGTCTCAATTTTACTCTAAGTCTGTTGGAAATCCAACGTTTTAAAGGGAATCGGCCAATGAGACGAGCCGCAGATGCTGTTTTGAACAGCACATACTACTTGTCCCTCCCTGAGGGCAGATCACAGAAAAAAACTCGGAAAACACAGCAGACCTTTGAGTCGTGTAAAATACAGGCCATTAGCAACCCTACACTAACTTGTATGAAGTCTTTTCCATACAGAGAAGCAGAGAGAAGCAGCTTCTGTGAGGGAGAGAGAGGCAAAGTGACCACAGGAGATCAATCGATGCGGTCAGTAATGAACACAGCTTTAATTAACTTGACAAATCTGTCATTGACAGCTGCAGCAAAAGCCTTCAGGATCTCAAACACCACCCGATCTCCAGCCCTAGACAGACATTTGGGTGCTTTTGTTTAAATTAATCAAAGTGCCAGGAAATCAAGTCTTGTCAAGTCTGCTTTATTGTCAATTCTTCCACATGTACGGCGCATACATACAGAGAATTTAAATTGCGTTACTCTCAGACCCTTGGTGCATACAGTTAACATTAAACACGTTTAAATACAGATAATACAGTTTAAACATATGTACATACAACTATACAGCTATACAAATGAGGACATTGTAGAAAAATAAAGAAATAGATAAAGTGGCATAAGGCGCATGGCAGAATAGATAGAGTGCAAACCAGTTAAATAAAAACAAAACTGTGCAGATATACGTGTAGTGCAAGAAGAGCTTATCAGTCTGTTAAAGTGACAAGAGAACAGTCTTTTTATCAGACTATCTGAAGAGGTAGTTTGCAGTCAATGCTGGATGAGGTAGTGATCAGTCCAATGCTGCACAAGTGACAGGTGCTGGTCACAGTTTTTAAGTTGGTGAGGGGGGGGCTCATAGTGTCAGAGTTCAGTGTTGCATGGGGTAAAAGAGGGGAGGGGGGGCAAGGACGGGAGGGAGTTCAGCTTCCTGACAGCCTGATGTATGAAGCTGTCCTTCAGTCTGCTGGTCCTCGCCTGGAGACTCCGCAGTCTCCTCCCTGTTGGCAGCAGACTGAAGAAGCTGTGTGTCGGGTGGGTGGGATCGCCTGCAATGCAGAGGGCTCTGCGGGTGAGACGGGTGCTGTAGATGTCCTGGAGGGAGGGGAGAGAGACACCAATGATCTTCTCAGCTGCTCTCACTATTCGCTGAAGTGACTTGCGGCAGGATGCGTTGCAAGCGCCATACCACACAGTGATGCAGCTGGTTAGGATGCTCTCGATGGTGCCTCTGTATAAGGTGCACATGATGGGGGCCGGGGCTCTGGCTCTTCTAAGTTTGCGGAGGAAGTAGAGACGCTGCTGTGCTTTACTGGCCAGTGCTACAGTGTTGTTAGTCCAGGAGAGGTCCTCTGTGATGTGCACACCCAGGAACTCGGTGCTGCTCACTCTCTCCACAGTCGCACTGTTGATGGTCAGAGGGGCATGCTGAGTGTGTACTCTCCTGAAGTCAACAACAATCTCCTTCGTCTTCTCCACATTCAGAGAGAGATTGTTGTCACTGCACCACCCGGCCAGGCGGCTCACCTCGCTCCTGTAGTTTGTCTCATCTCTGTTGCTAATGAGACCCACCACAGTTGTGTCATCCGCAAACTTAATGAACAGGTTGGAGTTGTGTGACAGTGTGCAGTCGTGGGTCAGCAGAGTGAAGAGGAGGGGGCTCAGCACACATCCTTGGGGGGCCCCAGTGTTCAGTGTGATGGTGCTGGATGTGTTACTGCCGACCCGTACTGCTTGAGGTCTCCCGGTCAGGAAGTCCAACAGCCAGTTGCACAGAGAGGTACTGAGCCCCAGCTGGGCCAGTTTGTGAGTGAGCTGTTGAGGGATGATTGTGTTGAATGCTGAACTGAAGTCTATGAACAGCATCCTGACATATGAGACTTTTTTCTCCAGATGTGTGAGGGCTGGGTGGAGGGCAGTGGTGATGGCATCATCGGTCGAGCAGTTGGACCTATATGCAAACTGGAAGGGGTCCAGGGAGGGGGGGAGGACAGACTTGATGTGGTGCATGACTAGCCGTTCGAAGCACTTCATGAGAATAGGAGTGAGTGCTATTGGACGGTAGTCATTGAAACAGGATGGAGATGACTTCTTCGGGACTGGAATGATGGTGGTAGCTTTGAAGCATGTGGGGACAACGGCCTGATTTAACGAGATGTTGAAAATGTCTGTGAAGACATCAGAGAGTTCCACTGCACAGTCTCTCAGTACACGCCCAGGAATGTTGTCAGGACCCGGAGCTTTGCGTGCGTTGATCCTGCTGAGGGATCTCCTCACACTGTCCGGGGACAGCGTCATCACCTGGTCGCCGGAGGAGGTGGGGTCTTCTGTGCAGTGGTGCTGTTTTGTGCCTCAAAGCGAGTAAAGAAGGCATTCAGCTCGTTCAGCAGGGGGATGGTGCTGCCACAGGTCTGTGGTGGGGGCTTGTAGTCCGTGATGGTCTGTATCCCCTGCCACAGGCCCCGAGTGTCTCTGCTGTCGCTGAAACGATGGGCTATCCTCCTGGAGTACTGTCTCTTGGCCTCTCTGATGCCGCGGGAAAGGTTGGCCCTAGCTGTCTTCGGGCCCTCCTCATCTCCAGCTCTAAAGGCAGCGTTCCGAGCCTTCAGGAGTCTGTAAAGGAGTCTGTCATCCACGGCTTCAGGTTGGCCCGGACAGTGATGGACTTTGTGACCGTTACATCATCAATGCACTTGGTGATGTAGGCAGTGACAGTCTCGGAGTACTCTTGGAGGTCTGTAGTGTTGTTGTATGTGGCAGCCTGTTTAAACATATTCCAGTCAGTGGTGTCAAAACAGTCTTGAAGTGCCTCTGACGACCCTTCCGGTCACACTTGAATCTGTTTGTGTATTGGTTTGATGACTTTGACGAGCGGTCTGTATGCAGGCATTAGCATGACAGTGATGTGGTCTGAGGCTCTGAGGTGGGGGAGGGGGAGGGCCTTGTAAGCTCCTCTCTGGGTGGTGTAAACAAAGTCCAGGGTATTTTTTCCCCTTGTTGGAAAGTCTATGTGTTGATGTATTTTTGGGAACACATTCTTTAAGTCTGCGTGGTTGAAATCCCCAGCCAAGATGAGAAAAGCATCTGGATGGGCTGTCTGCTGCTCACTGGTGTGCTGGTACATCAAGAATGACTTGAAGACCAGAGCTGTCAGGTATCAACCATCCCCAATCACACACTTCATAATGGCTCCTAATGAAGTCCTAGTGGTTGTGGAGCTCAGAAACGCCCTCGGTGTGTTTGCTCAGGCCTAAATCAGGCTCCGCTGTCAGACAGCCTCGGGTCGGTTCAGACGGATCTGACATTTCTCTGTCACTTTGCCCACAGAGTCAACATGAGACATCAGTCTGGCTTTAGAAACTGACGAGAGCACAATGCACACCACAAGATGACATTTTTAGTCTTTAAACTAGAACTAGTGCTCCTTCAGTCATCCAGACGCTGTTCTAGATTAGATTTGATACATGCCACAGTTTTAAGTCTGGATGTCCTGTACAGAGATGTCTTCTATTAATTTAGTGACACTCTTATGGAAATACGATCATATAATTATCATTTAAATCGGACTAATTTTTAAACTGTGTCTCGTAAATCAACATCTCAGGAAAATGTTATGGGGTTTCAATCAAAATATGACTTTCTGTTACGAAACAGGACGTTGATTTCAAACATGTCCTCATATGAGGACACCGGCACTAAAAGCATGTTTATTACGCATTTTGGGAGACATAACAAATGAATAGGGAAAGAAAATATATTTCAATATTATATATTATTATGAAAAGCTTGTCAATTATTACTCCCATTATTACACTTCTTTTTTCATTACAAGTTGCCCCAAAAGCACATTAATATGCAAATTAGATTTCGTTTATAGATACATTGTATATAATGAGAAAACCCGTTTATGGCCATTTTACACACATTTTGCAGAAAGAAAAATGGTATATCAAATCATTCTGGTATAACATAGTTGAGAATCATCTTTATACAAAGTTTGGTAAAAAAAAAAAAAATCCTGAAAACTAAAAATGTATTGGTGATTTAAAAAAAATCTATAGTTTTTGCCTATGCATGTTCATTCATGTGTTTTTATTTTGTATTTTTTTTAAATGAGTCCTGTTGTCCTCTACCAAGGACATAGCATAACTTGTGAATGCAATATCATTTAAAACAAACTTTTAAAAAAATGTTATGCTCTAAAAAATGTAATGACATGAAAAAAATACTAATTTGTTCCTAAAACAATTTCCCGGGTCGCAGGAGCATAATACATTTTTGTTCATTAAAATAAAGCTGAGATAAAATAAACTATAAGTACTGTATGAAAAAAGACTGTTAAAAATAATTTTTGTCAATTAAATTAAAGCTAAAATAAATATAAACATTCAATGAAAATCTTGTTAACTAAAAGCTTTACAAACCCTTTCCATTCAGTGAAATAAAGCTGAAATAAGATCAAATATAAATATTAGATGAGAGACTTCTTGTTGTTGGCTAAAATTATATCAAATATTTTTGTTAATATTAGATGAAGAACCTGTTAATTGTTAACTAAAACTGAATCTATTAAAAATCATTTTTGTTGATTTAAGTTAAACAGAAATCAAATATAAATATTAACTGAAATAAGGCTGAGAGATAAAATATCAGACTTGATATTGCTAACTAAAACTATTCACAATACATTTTGTTAATTAAAAAAGCTGAAATAAAGTAAAATATAATTAGATGAAAATGAGAAATGTTCCTTTGGCATAAACATCAAATACAAAAACAATATATACTATATTAGTAAAATAATAAAATAATTTGAACTACTAAAATTCCTAAAACTGCACTGTATTTTATTTATTTTTTAAAGTTGTAAATACAGATTATTGGAGTATATGCTTTATTTCAGTCTTAAGGATTTCATGTTTAATTCAATGTGTTACTTAACGAAGCTCAATAGAATTATCACAAAAAATAACAACAAAAATTACAAAAGCACATAAAATGACTACAAATATATAAATAAAAGCTAAATAATATCAAAATATCAGTATATAAATAATACTATTATACAGTTGAGTGGAGAATGGCGTTGTCCTTATTTTTACACAGAGAGGTCTGTTAATAAAATCTGTCGACTTTAGCAGAAGTATTGTAATATTCAACAATCTGGACATCATGAGATCCCCATTATATCTCTGGGACTGAACCATATTGGGCCTTAAAAATGAAGATTACAAAAGAGAAGTTTGTTAAGAACCAGAATCTGAAATCATATTAAGATTAACACAGCTTGAGTTCCAGGCAATATTAATATTAAATATTATTCATGCCATTTAGAAAGGTCTGTTCAGTGCAGTTGTTCTGATAGAGAACAGCAAGCTACATATGTAGTGTCAACATGATTTGCTCTTCAGAAGTTCCTCTTTAAATACAATAAATCATCTGAATGCAAAGGAACCCACATTTGATTTTTGACCACTGAAAATGAGTACAATTTAACCATTTGAAGCCATGTTGAGATTCCAGTATCACTGGATTTGAACCACACAAGGTCTTAAAGATAAAGATGCAAGAAAAAGAAATAAAGAACCAACATCCTAAAGGATATTAGGATATCTTTAACACTTCTTGAGTTACGATCATGCAAACTTTGGAAATACAGCTTAAAAAGTAAAAGTTTTGAACTGTCACCATTGGCACATAAGTCAACAGATTTTACTAACAGACCTACCAATCTCTGTGTGTAAAAATATCATTATGATGCTGCCATCTTTCTGAAGTCGTTTTTATCCTCCTGGCTCTGAATCTCTGGTCAAATGTGTCATTTTGACCCCCCCTCTACAAAATAGTGCGTTACTCAGTAAATATACATGATATTTAATATTTTGTCTTTCAACACTATTTACATTTGTCTAATATGTTGGTTTGCTGCGCAAGAAATATTTCTGATGATCAATACCAGGTGCAAAATAAACTGCAATACCAATCCTAGCCACTAGATGGAAATATTTGCTGAATAATTGAATCAATGAACTGAATAATACAGCACACTTGCCTAGATGATCAATTTAAATACTGTTATAGTTTTTAATAATATTTTGAATTATTATAATTTTTTTTTTTATTTTAGTTGAAGTTTTAGTCATTTAGTACATCAATATGCTCTAGTTTTATAAACTCAAACACTAGCATTTCTCTAGCACCATTTAAAGTGAGCGTTATAATTTTAAAATCTCTCATAATTATGATGCTTTAAAAATAAAAGATTTTTCCCGGCAAAAAAACAAAGATCAGACTCCCACAACGTTCTCTAACAACAAACTTTACGCTTTAATATCAAAGAACACACACACATAAAAAATAAAACACAGGAAAGTTATTATATTTTTATTTGTATTATTGTTTCTATTTGTATAATAATATAATTAATAGAAAATATAACTAACAATAATACAATTGAAATAATATAAATATATTGTGTAATAATGTTATTATTATTATTGTTATTATTTATGTACATATGTGTCTTAAAAATAAAGGTTCCAAAAGGGGGTTTTCACAGCGATGCTTAAAAGAACCATATTTTCTTAGTGTGAAGAACATTTTAATAATCTAAAGAACCTTTTTCCACTGTAAAGAATGTTTTGTGGAATGAACAGGTTCCGTGGATGGTAAAGGTTCTTTGTGGAACCATTGATGCCAATAAATAAGCTTTATCTTTAAGAGAGTATACAGTATCTCCTGCAGTGTGTAGTATGTAGTAGGCAGTACACTAGCTGATTCATAGCGTGGTTCCAGTGAATCACAGGACCCATGCAGGGGGCAGAGGTCAGAGGTCACAGCACACATGACTTACCTTCATCCGCCCCTCTGAGGGCTCGACCCCGGGGCCACGGCTGTGTGTCAATCACCTGCCCGCTGACTGACAGACTCCGAACACAGCCATAGAAACTGCAGTCGATGCCGCCTTAACCAACCCATAAACCCTTTGTTTTTAGACTGTAGAGCTGATTACACAGAAACAGCCAATCAAATCAAAAATTACGGCTATATCATAATAACACACTATCATGCTACTCATACCGTTTCTACAGTACATGGAGAAATACAGCACTTAAAAACACACATTACCTGCTGATTTTTTTTATCCATGAAATACAAAAAAAATGTAAATGTATGACAAAAATATTGTGCAGCACAGCTGTGTTTAACATTGATAATAATCAGAAATGTTTGTTGAGCAGTAAATCAGTATATTATTATGATTTCTGAAGATCATGTGACACTGAAGACTGGAGTAATGATGCTGGAAATACACAGAACTATATTACAGTTCAACAGATATTCACATAGAAATACCTTCATTAGAGTATTCATGTATTCATATTCGGCCCACCGCTCTCATGTCCTCCGTGACAGAGTCCATCCACCACTTCTTGGGTCTTCCTCGCGGCCGGCAGCCTCCAGGGTCGAGACGGAGCGCTGTTCTTGCCACGGAGCGCATGGTGTGGCTGTATCATCTCAGGCGGGCTTCCCACATCTTCTCCGTTATTGCGGCTACTCGGAGTCGCCGCCTGATGTCCTCATTCCTTATGTGGTCATGGAGGGTCAGCCCAAGCATCTTCATTTCCATTGCGTGGAGGGCCAACTCATGTTTCTTGGTCGTGGGCCAGCATTCAGCGTCATAGAGGGCAACTGGGCGAATGAAGGTCTTGTAGACATTTGCCTTGAGATATTCTGGCATTTTCTTATTACACAGGACTCCGGTGACCTGTCTCCACTTGAGCCACGCCGTGTTGATTCTTGCTTGTGTGTCGGAGATGGTGTCGCCGTCTGACGTGACCAGGGACCTGAGGTATTTGAATTGGGCTGTCTTCTTCAACTCCTGGCCGTCAATGTGGATGGTGCCATTGGTTTGGGGGCCGCATTCGAGGTACTCCATTTTGGCGATGTTGATTTTGAGCCCATTTTCATTGAGCCGGCCATACCATTGTTGTACTTGCTCCTCGAGGTCTGTGTGCATTGGGTCCGTGAGTTAGCGAAAAGAAGCGTCCAGGGATGTGGTCTTTGGAGGTCAGCCGTCACCGTGTCCATACAGAGGATGAACAGCAGGGGCGAGAGGGCAGATCCTTGGTGGACACCAACAGTGATATTGAAGGGTGGCGACGTCCCGGCTGGGTATCTGACCATGCTTGAGGTGTTGTGGTACAGTAGTTGGATCCACTTTACGTACTCCTCTGGGACACCATGGAGCCTCAGCGCTCGCCAGATGAGATCATGGGCGACCCAGTCAAATGCTTTCTCCAGGTCCAGGAAGGCCATGTACTTCTCTCGATGCTTCTCCATCAGCATGAATGGTATCAGTGGTGCCACATCCCTTCATGAAACCACATTGGTTTGGCCTGATGTCGACAAGGCTTCAGAGGCAACGGTCCAGCTCTCGCTCGAAGATCTTCATTGCATGACACAACAGTCGTATTGGCCGGAGTTTGCACACTCGCTGAAATCCCCCTTGCCCTTCCAGATGGGCACGGTTGTGCTGGTTGTCCAGGCATGGGGAGGCTTGTTCTTGGCCACAATTTGGTTGAACAGGTCGACGAGGAAGGTTCCTCCGCGGTCCCCGAGGGTCTTCCAGACCTCAGTCGGTATATAATCGGGGCCGGTTGCTTTGCCTCTTTTCATCTTCTTCTTCTACATCATTATACAGACTTTATAAGGTTCTTATGCATTAAAAGCCAGAAGCTAAATGTTTTAATTTAACTTTAGCCTGCCAACCATCGCATGTGATTTTTGTCAATCAAAAACATTTTATATTAATGTACTGTAACTTCAAATACCTGTCAGCCATCTAATTGTGCCAAATACATTTATATGCATATACTGTATGCTACAGAGTTATTTTTGTATCATTGAGATACTAATATTTTGAATTAAACTATTTTTATATTTTCTGCTTTCATATTAATTTAAAAGTCTTAGTAATTTTGTTGTTTTGTCATCTTTATTTAATCATTTGGTTTTTAAATATGCCTGTTTAGATTTTATTGCTTTTTTTATTTAAGTTTTAGTTCATTTAGACCATCAAGTTAAAATAAATGAAAAAAGCTTTGTTAATATTTCATTTTATTTCAGTAAACATTTATTGCAAATAACGATTTTAGTTTTAGTTAATGGATTTAGTTAACTGTATAATAATCTAAGAATAAGAGTGATTAAATTAGATCAGATTTTTATATAGAAATAAAACTATACCTAATGAAGTCAATGATGTTTTTGCCACAGAAACATTGCAGGTTTTAAGGCATAATTTGAAACAATATAGAGAAAGAAATGTGCAATAAAAATAAAACTGCATTTAATCTACAATCGATATCTAGTTAAGTGTGTACTGAAATAATTCCATTATAGGGAAGCCTCAGAGTGTTTCTGGGTGTAGGATCAGCTGTATGAAGTATAAACAGAGCCCTCTAGTGTCTGTCAGACATCAGCTCTGCTGTCATTCTTCAGATCTTCACAGAATTGGAGATGACAGTCTTAAATTACACACACAGCTCCACTATTTAAACTCTATGAATGACATATTTAGGATCCTGAACCTTTGTATTCTGAGCTCGGGGCGACTCGAACACATTCCAGCACTCTTACCCAAACATCAACCTTAGACGTGACCCACGCTGAACCCTGACATTCACATGAACCCAGAGGTCACGGCAATGTTTCCATTTCATCAAAACATAAAACACACACACACACACACACACACACTCTCACACACACACACACACACTCTCACACACACACACACACACACACACACTCACACTCACACACACACACACACACACACACACACACACACACACACACACTCACTCTCACACACACACACACACACTCTCACACACTCTCACACACTCTCACACACTCTCACACACACACACACACACACACACACTCACACTCACACACACACACACACACACACACACACTCACACACACTCACTCTCACACACACACACACACACACACACACACACACACACAGACACACACACACAATATGGCAAGAGAATTGAGAAGGTTCTCATAAAGTTATGAACAAATGTTCTTCCAGTTCATTCAAAGTTAACAAGTTTTTAATAATGTTCTGAAAATGTTAACACAAAAATATTGCTTGTACATCATCCTTCTGATTCTGACATCTGATTCATGGAATGCTTTTTTTTTTTTTTTTTTTTTTTCCTAAAATGTTTTTTTGTTTTTTTTTTTGTTTTTTTGTTGAATATTCACTTCTTAAATGTTACAATTGTTTCAGAGAACATTCAAAAGTAACATTCCCATGATGTTTGCAAAATGATTAAAAAGAAAACATTTTGGTTTTAAAACATTTAAAAACTGGACATTTTGAACGTTCAGCACAACATTAAGAAAATAACGGTTTTCATAACTTAATAGGAATGTTGACAAAATGTTCATGGTACAAATTTGGTTATACTGGGTATACTTGAATTCAACAGAAAGTCTGTAGGAACGTAAGGTTGTTCTGTTTACAGGTTTGATCATTGAGCCTTAAAATGTAAATACTTAGAGCTGAACCAATAAAGTATGATAAAAGCACCATAAGAAAGTGTCCCCGTCATTAGCTCTGTCCAAACACCTACATAGACAACATTTAAAGGCCAAAAATATATTTTATCTTTCTGCTGCCGGGTCAGTAGGTCAGTCAACATAAAAATGGAAATATAAATTCAATAGATAGATAGATAGATAGATAGATTGATAATGATCAAACTACTATTTTAGAAACATTCTAACAGACAGATTTCCTTCAACCGTTTCTCACTGCCATCATGTGGACACACAGAAACAACACACAAACAAGTGTGTGGAGGAACAGCATGTGATGGTGGTCTGAAGTAATTCACCACAGCTGTGAAGAACACCGAGGGTGTGTGTGTGTGTGTGTGTGTGTGTGTGTGTGTGTGTACCTCAGATTAACACATCTTGGCATCCCCACCTGGAACGGTGCTCTGCATTGGCAACGGGACGCCTGGGTCTTGTTTACTTCCCCTGTTAAACATTACAGCTGCTCTGCTCAAGCCGCCCATCACTGAAACCGGCGGAGAAACATTTCATGCATCCCTCTCCAGGTAAAATAAAGAAATACAGTTAAGTTGGTGCACTAATATTTTAATTGTACTTCACAAGTGCATAATAAATGTGTTATTTTGGAAGAGCTTTAAGTATAGATATGAATTTTAAGCTAATTGCAATCTATTTTAACATATTTAGTTGTGTTAAAATAGAACCAAGTACCTTTAGAGAAATTTAAGTGTACTTTTAGACATTTCATATAAGATCTTCAATAGCATATCAGCTCATTAGACATGCTTTACCTGTAACCTATAAGAGCCACTATTAGTTTATTATAAAGCTATTTTCTGAGTATAAAAAATGGTATTTTAAATGTGCAGAAATCATTAAATAAAAATGAACATACACACATACTTACTGCTTTCTTCTTTGCTCGTCTCTCTGATGTCGAATCTTGAAAAACTTGAAAAATATAAATGTAAGGTCATAATGTAGTGTTTTTCAAACTTTTCACAGATTATTTACTTCATTACAATAAAGCCAGGTTGTTGAGGATACAGAAAAGAATACACAACCTCATTTATTTTATGTTAGTGTAAGTGTTGTACAAGGAGTATGGTTATTTTTAGTCATTATTCGCATATGTTCATAATGTTCAGATTTTGATTAAATATTACTAAGACCATTTTTTATAGTGTTTTACATTGCACGGATGAATTGTTCGCCTCAAGACTAGCTCAATGTGCGCTAAAGTAAATCTTGATTTGTTCCATGTAAACATGAATTTACGAATAGTTATAGAAGAAATCGAAATCAATATCTTTGGCAGTTAACATTATGCCAGCGCAGAGATTTATACACACCTGTCATAACATCAACTGCTATTAAACAAACTCTTCCTGGCTTTAAATGATTAGAAAATCCTGAAGAGGGTTTAGTTATTTTCTATGAAAGCTATATGTATTGTCTATATTTAATTCATTAATATGAATTATTATTAATACCTTTATTCTGCAAAGCATTAAACATCATGTGATCATGTGACACTGAAGACTGGAGTAACGATGCTGAAAATACACAGAAATATATTACAGTTTAACCCTTGTGCGACCATTTTTGTCCATTTCAGTTTTGTTTTTTGTTATAAGTGTGCCTGTGTTAATGCCAACTGCATACATTTTGGCTCAGGTATTTATTTTTATTGGAATTTTAATATTTCACCCTCAATTCCTTCAAAAAATCTATTTTACCCTCTGTACAAAAAATACTCACACTCAGGACCTTAAGGACAAAAATGTCCCCATTGAAACCCATTAAAACTGCTATTTTTAATCGCAGTGCCGTTTAACTGTAAAATGATGCAATTTTTGTTAATAGGCTTTCATTCTGTTGACAAGGCTTCAAAATTACATTTTTTACCAGATGGTGCCATTTTTTCAGGTTTGGTCTTAAAAGGGTCTATAAAGCAAATACTTGCTTTATTCCTGTTTTCTGCTTCTGTATATTACATTTATTTACATTTATTCATTTAGCTGACACTTTTATCCAAAGCGACTTACAATTGCTATATAGTCAAGTCAAGTCAAGTCAAGTCTGCTTTATTGTCAATTCTTCCACATGTACAGCACATACATACAGAGAATTGAAATTGCGTTACCCTCAGACCCTTGGTGTAAACAGTTAACATTAAACACGTTCAAATACAGATAATACGGTTTAAACATATGTACATACAACTCTATGGCTATACAAGTAAGGACATTGTAGAAAAAAAATAAAGAAATAGATAAAGTGGCATAAGGCGCATGGCAGATAGTGCAAACCAGTTAAATAAAAACAAAACTGTGCAGATATATTTGTAGTGCAAAAAGAGCTTATCAATCTGAGAACATTGTAGAAAAATTAAAATAAAAAAAAAGATAGATAAAGTGACATAAGGCACATGGCAGAATAGATGGAGTGCAAACCAGTTAAATAAACCAAAACTGTGCAGATATATGTGTAGTGCAAAAAGAGCTTGTCTTATATGTGTCAGAGGTCGCACGCCTCTGGAGCAACTAGGGGTTAAGTGTCTTGCTCAGAGACACATTGGTGTCTCACAGTGGATTCGAACCCGGGTCTCTCACACCAAAGGCATGTGTCTTATCCATCACCACCCCATATTGTAGAGCCAATTGGATAAATAATGCAGCTATAATTGTGTGGGTGTGTTGGTATGGATGTTGGAGTGTGGTTTATATGTGTGTCATAAAAACAAATTGTGTGTGTGTATGTGTGTTCTTGTAAAAATTGAGAGAGAGAAACTCTACTGCAAATCACAAATCCCAGCACTGTGTGCAGCAGCAGAGTTTTGCTGGCATCTAATGGGTAAAAGTTGGTACTGCGCCCAAACAAAATTTTACTGAAAGCTCATTTTTTGAGATATCAACCTCAAATTTGGAACACAACTTGTTTAGATTTATGGCTTTGATTTTCTAGCAGGTTTAGAGTTCAACATGTTTCATATATAAAATATTCATAAAATAACATAAAATATTGTTCATAAATCATTTTCATAAACTTAAACCTGTAACAATAATCAGCCATGGATCTGCTCCCAAGCTTCCAATTTTTATGGCCGTTTTTTGACATGGACATTTTTGTCCACTATGGACCTAAGTGTAACTTTTTTTTATTGATGCACAAGGGTTAACAGATATTCACATAGAAAACAGCTGTTTAAAATCATAATATTATTTCACATTTGTACTGTATTTCTGATCCCACACTTGCAGCCCTAGTAAACATAAGAGACTCTTTTAAGAGCACGTGTTGCATATGCTATTAGTTCAAGATAATTTTTCACCACATCAGACAGGCCACACAAACCGACAACTCTCTCCACACAAGTGTGACTAAAGCAGAGGCCATTTGATAAGCTTTATCTTCACCTTTACAGCAAAATGATCCATCAATATCATAAAACATCTCTAACTACCTTCAAAACGCCTGAAATGATCATCATTTCTCCCAAATCTTTCATCTTCTCACCCACGTACAGTACAATGGCGTTACGGAGCCGCTTGTAATCGGATGAGACTCCAAAGCGCAGCCGAGCAAAGGCAGCCCAGCTGGGACATGTGTCCCGATCCGGCCCTTCTACACCTTCTTGTGGTCTTTTTTTGTGCTTTTGGCCTCAGGCTGTGACGCCAAAGTCTCATCTGCTTTTGGAGACTGGTTTCTTTCTCTAGGAATAATGATACCTTTAAGCGAACTCCCTTTGTCAAGCGCAGAGATCCCATTTCTCTTTTGAAACCTCTTTCCCCTCTTTCTTTTTCTTTCTATTCTCTGCCGCCTCTCCTGTGCTGCGGTGAAAGGCCGTGCCTTCAGTTGTTAAAGTGATGTGTAAAAAATGATTGAGGGCTTCACCGCCGTCCGTCAATGTGATATTCACCCGCGAGCAACGCTGACACCAATCCAGCACCTGGAAAACAGCCAGAAGATGGAAAAAAAAAGAATAGAGGGTAAAATATGTTGAGATTCTTGCTGAGGTGGATAATTGACCCCCCGATTGACCCTTTACTGCAAAAAAACGACTTTCTTCCTCAGTATTTTTGTCTGGTTTTTCAGTACGGATACCTAAACATTCGTAAATCAAATCAAAATGAGGTCAGAAAAATAATCTTATTTAGTCTTTGAATCAAGAATATTTTTCTGACGCCATCAGCTGATATTCTGAGCCATGTTTCCTGTGGTTTTTATATAAACATTAAACAGTTTTTTTATTGTTATTATTATTATTTTAGTTGTTTTAGTACGTCAAGTTAAACTAAATGAAAATGATAAATATTGCCTTGGAAGCAAGCTTAAACTTTAACTATATATTTCTAGTATACATTTTATTTCAGTTATTTAAAGCATTGAAAATGCTTTTGAATGATCTATTTGAGTTTTGTTATCTATAATAACCTTACTGTAAACATTATGATCAGTAAATCATGGCAACATATGAAGAGTTCATTTGCAAAGTTTTTTCATTGTGCATTCCAGTTAATCAAACTGCAGTTGGGTTATTTTTATTAGGTTAAAAAAAACAAATACAACTAACAAATACGCTGTGTTTTTCTGAACTTGTGTAAGGGTTTCAATCAAACAAGAATCTGAAGAATCCTGCCTAAAGTACATTTTTTCTTTTGAAGAATGAGTTAAGAAGAGTCTAATCTATGTTAAATTGCAAAATTGTGGACTTTATTGTTACTTTGTGGAGGTTTTTGGCTTTAGGAGATAATAGGCCTTGCCACCCAAGACTACAAACAAGAGCACCGAGGAATATGTTACCATGGTGCAAGAGTCTAGAAATGACTCAAAATAACTTGATGATCTTAAAATCTCATGTAAGACGTGGTCTTCAAATTGTAATGAAACCAGGACAGATCTGGACACAATCTGCAAAAGTTTGATCACAATTTCAGATCAAATAGAATATCTGGAAGGCCAGTCAAGACGCCGTAATATTGTTGTGGAAGGCATTAAGGAGTCTGTAAGAGAAAAGGTGTCTGAATCTGAAGAAAAAATGAGAAAACTCTTCAGTGAAAAATTACAGCTGGATCATCGGAAAATAGAGTTGGATTGGGCTCATGGAGTTGGGAAGTCAGTGGTATCATCAGAGAAGCCCCGACCTATTGTTGTCATATTTTTGCAGTTTTGGATAAAGCTTAAAGAGCTCTGGCATTTTTATTAACGAGGACTTCCCTGAAACCGTCCGGCAAAGAAGGAGAGAATTACTTCCAGCAATGAAGGCATATCTGAAATACGACAAACTTACTGTTCATCCACCAAAACAAAGGCAGGCAAGTGTTCAGAGTTTGGTTCAATAGATTTATTATCAGCTATTTATTGTATTTTGATTAGTTAATCACATCTATTATACATTTCTTTATATACATTATTGATTCCAACAAATTAGTTTTTGAAGCTGAGACCTTCAAGCCTTTTGATCTTTCTACAGTTGATTCTTAGCATTTTGATGCTGACCCAGATTTTAAAACGTTTTCATCATTGAATGCTTCAAACTTTTGTAGTTTTTATACTGAAAATGTTTAATGATTTATGTAGATCTTTGCCTTCTAATGTTTATTCTACTTTTCATTTGAACATAAGAAGTTTATCTAAGAATTATGATAATTTTATTCATTATTTATCTTTACTTAAACATCAGTTTTCTATTATTGCTTTATCTGAAACATGGTTAAATGAAAACTCTAGAGAAATGTTTAAATTATCTAAATATAACTTTACTGAGCACCTGATTCCACTATTCAAGATTTTAATGATACTTTTGCCAACTTACTTGATTTGATAAACAATGAGTACAAATATTATTATATTTTGGGCGATTTTAACATAAATCTCTTAAAAAAGAAATTTGATACCCCTACTGCAGATTTCCTAAATATTCTTTAGTTATTATTTTCCTCTTATTCATAAACCTATAAGAGTTAAAGAAAATTCTGCAACTTTAATTGATAACATTTTAATAAATTCTCTAAATGAAGGAATTAAATCTGGTGTGTTATGTTCAGACTTGTCTGATCATTTTCCTATATTTCACTATTCTGAAATTAGGGTTAACAGGGTTAAACTATCAAAAGACATTCAGCAAAAGAGAACTATGAGTAAGTTAAATATTTCTAAATTTAAAGATTTGATTTATAGTACCTCTTGGGATGATCTATAAGGAATATGATGCTGATAGAGCATATCAACAATATATGACTGTTATTAGTTCTAGTTTTAATAAATGCTTTCCAGTCAGTAGTTCTGTGAAGAAATTCAGTCAGGACTTTAATAAGTCTCGGTTTATGTTGAAATGTTGAAGACAAAGAACAAACTCTATAGAAAATATCTTTTAAAGTCCACTCCTCTCGTCTATGGTGTTTATAAATCTTACAGAAATAAATATAGCCATTCTATTAGATCAGCAAAAAAGCAATACTTTGGTGAAAAATGTAAGAAATGTTCAAATGATATTAAATCCACATGGTAAGTAATAAATCAGTTGCTGCAAAGAGATTCGGCCAATTCGGAATTACCTTCAGACTTTGTGGATGGCGAAAATTATTTTTATGATCCATTTGACATTAGCTCAAAACTTTTATGATTTTTTTGTTAATGTTGGTCATAAATTAGCTAATAATATCCCTATTGGTAATGGTGTACCACTGGATTATCTCTATTTTTAAACCACCTCAAATTCAGGAAATAAGTGAAATTATTGATGAATTATAATCTTCAGCTGATCATGATAATATTTCTGTATTTCTTGTCAAACAGGTGAAATGTTCAATATTGCAGCCACTTGTTCACATTTGTTCTCTTTCTTTGAAAACAGGCATTGTGCCAGAGGATTTAAAAATAGCTAAAGTTATTCCTCTGTTTAAAGCAGATGATCCGCAATGTTTTAACAACTATAGACCTATATCTATTTTGCCATGTTTCTCAAAATGTTTAAAAAAAATTGTATATAAACAGATTCTTTTTCAAAATTCTATTCTTTATAAACATCAATATGGATTCTGAAAAACCACTCTACTTATATGGCTTTGTTTCACCTGATTGACAAGGTTACCTTTGCACTGGAAAATCAAGAATTTGCAAGTAGTGTTTTTTTAGACTTGTCAAAAGCTTTGGATACAGTTAATCATTACATTTTATTGGAAAGGTGGTATAAATATGGTTGTCATGATTTTATATATAAATGGTTGATGAATTATATTTTTAATAGAAGACAGTTTGTTTGTTATAAGGGTTGCTATTCTAGCAAAGCAAAACTACTCTGTGGGGTTCCTCAGGGCTCGATACCTGGACCATTACTATTTCTTATTTATATCAACGACCTGTCGAATGTTTCAAATATTCTTACTCCAGTAATGTTTGCTGACGATACAAGTTCTCTCTCGCCCAAATTTTAATTAATTAAGAATGCAAATGATGGTCTACTTGCTTATGCAAATTGGTTTAATTTAAATAAATTATCTTTAAATATGAAAAAATCAGGTTTTATAATTTTTAGTAGTAAAAAAATATCCCCAAAGGATTTATCAAAAATTATTATGGAGTCTATTGAGGTGCCTCAAGTGTCAACTACAAAATTCTTGGGAGTGTTTGTTGATGAGACTTTGAGATGGAAAGAACAAGCTGATTACGTGAGTAGAAAAATACATAAATCTACTGGTATAATAAGGAGGGTTAGGCATGTTACGGAGTGTTTCTTATGCTTTATTATAGTTTAATTTATCTGTATCTTTCATATTGTAATATTGTTTGGGCGAGTACTTTTCCTACGAGTACTTGTGTTCTTCAGAAGCATTTTGTTAGGATTGCAACTCGATCAAACAAATATACTTCATCTGCTTCTTTATTTCATAAACTTCAGGTTCTTACTCTTTATGATATTAATACTTTTCAAATATGTGCTTTCATGTATAAGATATATTCTGGGTGACATTCCAGAGCAATTTAGAATGTATTTTAAAGTAAATTCACAGGTTCATTGTTATTTAACTTGTCAATTTTAAAATTTTAATTTTCCTAAAGTTCTCACTTGTAGAGGTCAATACTTGATAAGATTTAGGGGTGTTAAATTATGGAATGATTTATCTCATCTAGCAAAAAAAAATTTGCTATTTAATATGTTTTAAAAGAAGAATAAAGTATCATTTAAATGCTGCTCTGTAATAATTTATCTTTTGTTTTTTTATGTATTTTATATACCATAGATTGTTTGTTTTTTGAGTATATTATATATTTTGTAGTCATTTGTTTTTATATATTTGTTATTGTAATTTAGCTTTTATTTAAGTTTCATGAGTTTATTTGTTTTTTCATTGTATAGATGGAGGCTCTAAATAAGCCCTTTGGGTTTTCGGCCTCTCCCTGCACAGTATATGGATTGTATTTTGTGTGTGTGTGTGTGTGTTCATTGTATCTATTTTACTCTTGTGCAAAATAAACAACATTTTTTTAATAAATACATGATAACAATATAAAATTATTTTGAAAATAAACTCTTCATGTGTTTTTCCATTACTTTAACTCATCAAATTGATTTAATTTAATTTCATTCTTGACTTTTAAGCTGAAATGAATTACAGTTAATTTATATACTTTAGGGCAGCAACTAAAGCTAAAGTAAAGACTGAAACAGGCTTGTTTTCTTGGCAAACATACTGCAATAATCTTTGTTTCATTTACAACTGCATTATAATTGTTACAGTGCATGAGTAAAGTCTACAGTTGTTCTTCAAAATGCATCTAAACGTGAAGACGTCGCCGCAGACGAGTGTCTCTCCTGGAGTTTGAACAGCTGTCTGCAGACATTCACAGCAGCTGTGCGCTCAAAAACATCTCTATCTGCATCAGATTTTGTTTGTGGACACACTTTAGACGGCAAGTGTTAGTAACATGATGAGAGTGCGTTTCAAAGGCACGGACGATTCGCCCATCAGGACTGAATGGAGCGTCGGCTGTGACGCCAGAGCTGGATGGACAGGTGCGACGCACAGGTGCAAACACACACGTACATGTGTATGCCGACTGTGACCTCTAACATGGGCCAGCTTACACTACACTCAATAAATGCACTGAATGAAGCTTAAATCTGAGATTCTCCCCTCACATTAGATTGCTTTTGAATGACAAGAGCTGATAATGTAAAAACTGTAACTTGAATGCAATGTAAGTCGCTTTGGATAAAAGCGTCTGCTAAATGCATAAATGTAAATGTTCTGAAACCTATAGTGAGCTGCCTTGATATAACTGAAATGCAACCCTCTACATAAGCTGCATAAGCATCATGCATACCACATATAGTGTTAACACAGTCAATTTTGGATTATATTTACCTGTGCAGGGCATTCTAGGACATAATCTGACATTTTCAATTCTGATCTGAGCCACTTTCATACATGGAAATAAATCAGAAATGTATCAGATCTTTGTGATGTGACTAGAGTGTCAGAGTTCATGTGATCTTGATGTCAGTCGTCAAACTCATAATTGGTTTAACATGAATCATAAAATAATAGAAGTAGAAAGTGCTAAAACATAGGTCTATCTATTGATGTACACACTACAAAAATGATTTTCTTATTTTGTGTTTTTGTCGTTTTCCTGTATAAATATCTAAGCATCGTTAAATCAAGATACACTTAAATGAGAAGCAAAATTACGTACATTAAGTCTTGTTTTCTGAGAAATTGTATCAAAAAAGTTTATGTCATGTGAGGTCAGAAAAATAATCCTGTTTTCTTTTGGAAATAAGTTTATTTTTTCGTCGTTTTGCTTCTGAATGAATATGAAAATTATTTATACTGGAAAACAAGACAAAAATAATAGAAAATAATTTTTGCAGTGCATTGTTGTGAAACAATGACAAGAGAAGTTAAAAAACTTAAATCAAGATACTTTTACTTGAGAAGCAAAATAACTAAGTTTTGTTTTCTGAAAAAAATGATAAAGATGTATGCTTTATGCTTAAAAAAGAAACAAATATCTATCAGTGGGGTCAGAAAAATAATCTTGTTTTTTCTGATTTCTTTCTTCTTATTTTAAGCATAAAGCATCCATTTTCATCCATTTTTGCTGAAAACATATGCAAACACACACACACACACACAGTAAATGTTTCTTGATTTAAATTTTTTTTAATATTTATGCTGGAAAACAAGACAGAAATATAATAAAATTAAGATTTTTTTTTTTTTTTTGCAGTGCCTTAATGTAACATGGGACACAAACAGTGACAAGAGAAGATCAAATCTTACACTAATGATTTAATAGTGGAGGTTCAAAGGTCTTTGAATGTCATATAAAACAAAATATGATATTGCATGATATTATTAAATTAGTTTTTTGAGTGTTTTATGCTTACCACATTTGAAGGGTGTGAACAACCTCACAAAAAAAAACTGTTTTGAGCAGAAAAAGCAGTCCTGGGATCTTACTGAAGCATGTCACACACATGGAGCTGTGAAGGAAGACAATCTGAATCAGACTGTTGAGTGAGGGGCTCGTCCTCACATATGGAAACACTCAAAGCTTGATAAAGTTCACATGGGTGCCGGAGGACAGACACGCGTGGCCTTCAGCTCATGCACTTCATGCATTCGGATTAGAAGGGGAATTTGGATTAAAAGGCACCTATTTTGCCCCTTTTTACAAGATGTAATATAAGTCTCAGGTGTCCCCAGAGTCTCTGAATTGTCAGCTCAAAATACCCCACAGATCATTTATTATATCATTTTGAAAATGCCTCTTGAGTGAAAGCTGAAACAGGCTGTTTTTGTGCATGTCTCTTTAAATGCAAATGAGCTGCTGCCCCCTTTTGCAGAATAGGGTTTGGTTTTGATTATCATGTCTATCGTGCTGAAATCATGCGTTTTAAAGCCATATCAGTTTAAACTTCTGATATACGGTTTTCTGAGCGCACACATCTGAACGCACAGAAAGCAGCTGTCACATGGCATGTGAGTAATAAGCTATGTTCACTTTCATGTCTTATTGCGCTTAAACTGCAAATACACACAAGTTTATGTTGAAAACACTCATAAGTTAGTAAACAGCTGGGAAAGTAATCACATGTTTATAATAGATCGGTGTATTAAGTGACAGCAGTGTAATATACAGTAGCTACAGCTTTCTACGCTGTTAATATGACCCAAACAATAAAAGCAGAAAAACACTCACTGATCTAATGTCTGAATAATGTCCGTTTATAGACTGAATAATGTCTATAGCTTTAATAAGAAAACATTTCTTGAATGCTGCTTTTAAATGCTCTGGCATGAAGATAAACACAGCGGATTGTGTGTTTGCGGCTCACTCAGGGCGGGGTCTCTGCTAATACAGCTGTGTCTGTCAACAGTCGTGGGTGAACATTTTATGGATTCTGTGAACGGCTTAAAATTAAAAAAAAAAAAATTTTTTAAACAAGTGGGTGGATTTTTAGCATTATAGGGTGGTTGTGTACACACACGACCAACACACATTTATGTTCAAACAACAAAAAAAGTGAAAAAGTTAATTTTGCATAATAGGTGCCCTGGTGCTGTCTGTAATTTTATTTGACTGTTCTAAAGCATAAAAATACCTTAATGTGTTACCGGATTTTTAGCAAACATGCTCAGTTCACATAGTTCACATAGTATCTCTTGTTCTGTGTCGTAATGTCTGTTTTTGTTTTGGTCTGCATGTCTCCGCCCACTGACAGTTTACTCAATAGTATTTTGACACCCCGGGTTGCCAGTTGGTGGAAAAAACAGCTTATCGGAGCCATGAAGCCAGCAGACGAACTGAGTCAGAGATCGCCTATTCTACCAGACCTTAAAGGCTTCAGCATCTATCTAAAAAGCTCTATGACTCGAGGAATATTAAAACGTGGCTAAATCAACACATCAGCTGACTGTGTATGGCTTGTCACCTTCCACTATCGTTCCTCTTGTGTGTCTTCAATTTGGCAACCAAAATGAGCGTCGAGACTCAGGAACAAGGAATGGGAGAAACATTTGTATTTTGGATTGCAGTACCCATTTCAACCTCTAGCTGTCAATATTACATACTGCACCTTTAAAAAATGGAGGGGCGACACAGGAACTGTCTCTGGGACAATCATAAAAACCACAGTGCTGCCCTACTCTATCACTGCTTATGCTACAAACTCAGGTTACCGTAGAAACGAGTATCTGTTTGATATGCTATCAAAAAAACTGATTCCCTGAAGCAGATGAACTACAGTAACCAACTATAACCGTTCAACAAAGACACACCTCAGCTGATATCATTTATCGCATTAGACAAATTTGTTATTCAATCTTGTCCTTCATGAAAAACATTCTAAAATGTATGAATAAATGAATAAATAGAGTTTAAGCCAATCATCACTTGTACTATTGCTCATAGTGTTAGTGAGGATGAAATTGGAGTGTTTGCGCTCCTGAAATTTCTTTTTCTTTTTGGTTTTTCATATAAAAAGGAAGAAAACACCTAGCAACCACCCAGGTCACCCTAGCAACTGCATATCAATGCCCTGGCAATGACAGAGAACACCATAGTAACCACA
The DNA here is from genome assembly GCF_936440315.1 of Barbus barbus. Classification (NCBI taxonomy): domain Eukaryota; kingdom Metazoa; phylum Chordata; class Actinopteri; order Cypriniformes; family Cyprinidae; genus Barbus; species Barbus barbus. The sequence goes on from NC_136723.1 coordinate 25,544,490, forward strand.
TAGCAACACCCTGGCATCCACAAAGAACACCCTAGCAACCACATAGAACACCCTATAGCAACTGCATAGTAACGCCCTGGCAATGACACAGAACACCAAAGAGTACGTATAGCAGCATATACATATCATCTAAAAAGAACACCCTAGCAACCGCATAGCAATGCCCTGGCAGCCACACAGAACACCATTGCAACCACATACCAATGCCCAAACACTCTCGCATCCACAAAGAACACCCTAGCAACCACATAGAAGACCCTAGAAACGGCATACTAACACCCTGGCATGTCCACAGAACACCATAGCAACCATACAGAACATCACAGCAACTGCATAGCAGCCACCTAACAACTACCAAGAGCACCCTTGACAACAACGTATAGTAATGCTCTGGCAACCACATAGAATACTGTAGCAACTGCATATCAATGCCCTGGCAACCTCATAGAACACCCTAGAAACTGCATAATAAAACCCTGGCAACCACACAGAACACCCTAGTAACTGCATAATAACTCCCTGGAAACCAAAAAGAACACCATACCAACCGCTTATCAGCCAGCCAACAACCACCTAGCAACATACTAAAAAGCACTCACTTATGAAAATCAAAAACAGAAACCCAGCATTACAGCAGAAAATGTTACACAGTTCAGCACCATTTGTAAAAACAGCACAGAATGTAAAAATTGAGTGTAAAATATAGGTTCCACATGTTGTGTCTGTTCTTAAACGAATGGTTGTGAAATTGTGTGTCCAAATATTTACTCAAACATAAGTCTAAGAGGATTACGAGTCCATTTCTCCAGCTCAAATCCGAGCTACAGGCCTGGCGGCGTTCCACATCTGATGGGACTTTAAATAGCGGCTGTGGATCTTTCACACCGTCTGTAATAGAGCTGGAACACAGCCAACCTGGAAACAGCTTTATTCTTCACTTCCTCTGACCTTGGCATGTAAATTACATTTTTATATTCTAACAACACTCAGTGTCAAGTCCAGAGACACAGACAGAGCTCCGCTTCGCTCATTTAGAGATAATTATCAATGTGATCGACAGTAGAAGTTTGTTTATGCTGCTTTGTGATTATTATCACGTTATAGGCTTTGACTGTTATCACATGAGGGTTCAAGGACTGATTGTTTCATCCGAGATGTCTGATAGTGACTTGTCCCACTTGTGGTGTTGAAATACAGCTATAAAAAAAACACAACACTCTAGCAACTGCATAACACCACCCTGGTAACAGTACAGAACACCTTAGCAACCACATAGCAATGCCCTGGCAACCACATAGAACACATTAGCAACCGCATAGCAATGCCCTGGCAACCAGAAAGAGCACCTTAACAACCACATAGCAACACCCTGGCAACCACACAGACGTCTGATAGCAACATCTCCCACTTGTGGTGTTGAAATACAGTTATAAAAAACACAACAGTCTAACAACCACATAACCAGACAGAACACCTTTACAACCACTTAGCAACACCCTGGCAACCACACAGACGTCTGATAGCGATGTGTCCCACTTGTGGTGTTGAGCTATAAAAACACTACACCCTCGCAACTGCATAACAATGGCCTGGCAACCAAACAGAACACCTTAACCACTTAGCAACACCCTGGCAACCACACAGATGCCTAATAGCAACGTTTCACCACACCACACTCTAGCAACTGCATAACAATGGCCTGGCAACCAGACAGAACACCTTAACAACCACATAGGAATGCCCTGGGAACCACACAGACGCCTGATAACAATGTGTCCCGCTTGTGGTGTTGAAACACAGCTATAAAAACAACACTCTTGCAACCACACAGAAAACCCTAACAACTGCATAGCAACGTCCTGTCAACCACACAGACGTCTGATACCAAGGCACCCACTTGTACCGATGAAATACAGCTATAAAAACACAACACTCTAGCAACCACATAACAACGGCCTGGCAACCAGACAGAACACCTTAACAATCAAGAAACTCCCAGCAACCACATCGACGTCTGATAGCGACACATCCCGCTTGTGGCCTTGAAATACAGCGATAAAAACAGAGGCTTCTGTAATATGAGAGATATGACGCAACCAAACGTTCCTTTCCTCCAGAAAACACAAACACCATAATCATTAACCTCTTATCCAGCCAAAATTATCTGAGAGAAGAGCACATGCCGTTCATATTCAGCCTAATTGCACTGCTATTTTTAGATTATGCAGTCTTAATTATTAGTAATGGCCGTTCATTGTGTTGAGGAGCTAGAATAACAGTAAAGTAACAGATAGCTTCCAGAACACATGTAGGTGAGCCAAGCACCACAAAGAGCAACTGACGGCTTTATTAGGATCTGTGGCCTGTGCTGTTTTGATGCTGCTGCTGATTTATACGCTGGGTGGAGGTCATCGCTTCAGCTTCACCACACCTTTACACCATGTGTCACTGATACTGTACTCCATTATGACGGCGAGGCTATATACACATGTAGATAATGCTGTACAGCCTGACCTGAAGAGCTGTGAGTGATGTTCACAAGACAACGCTTTCTAAAGAATACGTGAGTGCAAAACTGACTGCTTGTGTTATGTGGTTGCTAGGGTGCTCTACTGGGGTGGTTGTAATACAGTTTCTAGGAAGTTGTTAGGGTGATCTGTGTGTTTTCCAGAGCATTGCGATACAGTTTTTAAGGTGCTCTACTGTAGATGGTTGCTATACAGTTGCTAGAGTGTTCTACTGTAGGTGGTTGCTATACAGTTGCTGGAGTGTTCTATGCAGTTGCCAGGGTGTTGCTATGCAGTTGCTCTTAAGTTGTTAGGGCATTCTGTGTGTTTTTCAGGGCACTACTACACAGTTTCTAGGATGTCCTAGGTGGTTGCTAGGGTGTTCTGTATGGTTTCCGGGGCATTGTTATACAGTTGCTAGGATGTCCTTGGTGGTTGCTAGGGAGTTGCTTGGGTTGTCTGTATGGTTTTCAGGGTGTTGTTATAAAGTTACTAGAATCTTTTAGGGGGCTACTATACAGTTGCTAGTGTGTCTTTTATCCAAAGCGACCCATTTTTAAGTCACTTTGGATAAAACATCTTAAATGTAAATTGTTACAGTGAATAAATGTAAATGTGTTCTGGGTGGTTACTAGGAAGTTGCTAGGGTGTTCAGTATGGTTTTCAGAGCATTGCTATACAGTAGCTAGGGTGTTCTAGTTTACTACAGTTGTTAAGATTTTTTGGTGGTTTCCACAGCATTGATATACAATAGCTAGATTGTTCTAGGTGGTTGTTAGGAAGTTGCTAGGGTTTTCTAGGTGGTTGCTTTTTTCAGTTCAACTTACACCAATTTCTATTTTATCCAAGTTGCTTTAGATAACAACATCTTCTAAATTAATAAATACAAATGTATTCTGGATGGTTGCTAAGAAGTTGCTAGGGTGTTCTGTATGGTTTCCAGGGCGTTGCTATACAGTTGCTTAGGTGTAATAGACAGCTGCTGTGCAACTTCTAAGGTGCATTTTATCCAGAGCAAATTACACTCACTTGTAAGTCAGTTTGGATAAAAGTGTCTGCTAAATGAATAAGTGTATTGAGGGTGGTTGCCATGCAGTTGCTAGGGTGTCTTTTATCCAAAGCCAGTTTGTGATTTGTTCTAATATCAGACTAATATGGCGTCACATTAAAGGGATTGTTTAACTAAAAAATGTATCATTAATTATGCTCATGTTGTTCCAAACCTACATACATTTCTTTCTTTCGTTGAAAAAATACAAAAGAAGATACTTGTTGGTAACCAAACAGTTGCTGGTAGCCATAGTTTTTTTTCCATACTATGGAAGTCAATGGCTACCAGAGTGATTTCGGTGGTTGCTTTTGTGTTCAACAGAAGATAGAAAGATAGAAACACATACAGGTCTGGACCTGAATGAATGATGCCAGAAATTAAATTTTTCTGTGAACCATCCCTTTAAGGGATGTGGCCTGAAGAATTGGAGGTATTAACATAGAAACTGTCTCCCTCAATCTCTGCTCTGCCACCTTGTCATATTTTGGACCTCTAGAAGCATCGGTGACCTTGAGAAGCCTCACCTCGGCCCCATGATTTCTGGGAGGATCTCACAGCCAAACATGATCCGCTGGTGTCCAGGAGACCAGCTGCTGCGGCTCCTGAGAGCCACATAATATCCTGTGGATAGAGTGACACAGATCCAGCGTGTGGCTTAACTCTGGCCGCTTTGATCCTCCTGCTGCAGGTGCTGCCAAGTCCATGCGCTCTACGCTTGCATCGCTGCAACCTGCGGCCGCTGCCGGATAAGCTCGGGACCTGGAGGAACTGGAGGCCGAAACCGGATCCGGTTCGGGCTCAGATCAATTCCTGCGTCCGTCAGTGCTAAACATCCCCGGCACTTCCTCCTCCAATTAGAGCAACCTTGTTACATGTAAATCAAGACTAAGTCCGTGCACTCCATGCATTTAGCGTGCCAGTGGGCCAATCTGAATGCTAGAGGTTAGCATCAAAATAGCACTCAGGAAATATGAACAGTGCATGAGAAATCAAGGACGATGAGAACATCAACATCAGGCTGAAAGTTGAGTTTGCAGATGGCAAACAATTACCAATATCGTACTAGTTTCAGAACAACAAACTTACGCTTGCATGATATTTGTAATTGTTTGTCACATACAAACCAAAATTGTCAATTTAGGATTTCAGTTTAAGACTCTGGATTAAACTCCTTCATTGCCAAGTGAACATGAACAAGTGGAAAAAACAAAAAAAACAAAAAAAAAAACATCAAAATTAAGAAAGGAAAATAAAATAAATCAAATTTTGAAATATTATCTATCTATCTATCTATCTATCTATCTATCTATCTATCTATCTATCTATCTATCTATCTATCTATTTGCAAAAATTAAAAAAATAAAAAATATCAAGTTGTTTGCCAAAAAAAAAAAAAAAAATCTAAATAAAAAAAACTTCAATTATTTGCCCAAATTTAATTTTTATTATTATTTTTTTATTTTTTTATTTAGGTTGGGTTATTTGCAAAAAATTAAATACATAAATAAAAAATAAATAAAAATAAAATAAATAAATAAATAAAAATCCAAATTTAAAACCCCTGAAGATAAATGTAAAAAATCCAAAAGATTCTTGAAAAATTCAAAAAGTTTACATTATTTGCAAAAAAAAAAATGACTCTGCTGGAGTCACAAAGGGTTGCAAACACAATCAGGCCTGACCGCGGAGAGTCCGGGGCTTATGCAGATGGCGCAGGGCCTCGAACCAGCACTTAGTCGACCGCAACACATCTGTCTTTTGCAAACCCACCGTCAGGAATGAAACACTTGGGAGCTGCTCCCTCGAATTCCCTGCATCATTCCCAGATTGGTTATGCAGGTCGCCGGACATCAGGACTCCTGTTAGCATTGAGTGTCCTGGAGATCCACCAACACTGATCTACTGTAAAAATCTAAATTTAAAAAGGTAAAGTTTTTGCAACAAAAACAAAAATCCCTGGAAAAGTCAGATTATTTGCAAAAAAAAAAGAATAAATTGAAATGAGAAAGATCAAGTTATTTGCAAAAAAAAAAAAAAAGTTAAATTCCGAATGGTCACATTATTTGCAAAAACATTAAATCAGAAAGATCAAGTTATACTGCAATAAAATTACATTCAGAAATGTATTAAAATGTACAAGTTTTTTGCAAAAAAAAAAAAAATCAGAAAGGTCAAATTATTTGCAAAATTGACAAAAATATCAAGTTTAAAGAGCTTTGCTTTCGAGTCAAAACAACCTATAAGAAAGGTAAATCACAAACGAGATCTCATTAATATTTAAATGAGAGCAAATGTAGACAATGTGCAGGTGCTTCTCAGATGTTTCTCCTGAGAATAAAAGTTTCAGAATTGATTCAAATCTCAAACATTTCCGTCAAATGATCCGAGTTACTTCACATTCGTTTTACAGCTCTTAACTCTTACTGTATGACAACTATTGACTCATTTGTGTCTATTTTTATTTCAGGAATTCCAAGAAACATCTGAGGCAAAGTTGATACTTCAATGACTCATAAATCATTAAATCTCCTTAAATCAATGAAAGAGCAGAGCAATAACATTTTGCTCTGGGTAACAATGTTGACTTGATTTCACCTGAACCGCTTCATTCCAGAAGAGACTCTCTTTCATCATCAGCTGACAGGCCTTTCATTGGCTTGGCTTTTGGACTTCTGCGGTAAAAATAGAAAGGCAAGCCGTCATTAATTTGACACACAACCCTGAATACCGTCCTTCTATGGCGATGAAAGTCCAAACATATCTTTGCTCTTTAACTTTATACATTTCTTATCTGCGTTTATCAGCTGAAGCAGCACACCCAGAGTATCTGAAACCCATGACAGCACGGCCAATGACTCGCCAGCAGATCAACACACGCCTGCATGATAGTAACACAAGTGATGACATAATTTACACCTGCACAGGTAACACAGGTGGGCCAGTATCCTGCAAAGAGAGCAGTAAAAGTGCAATGGAAAAAAAAACATGTCAATGTCAACATACAAGATAACAACAGTTATCTAGTCAACAAAATGTTTTTACGTGCAGTATTGACACGATAAACCCAACCGTTTAATGAAATAAAATCGAAACGCTGTTAAGTAGAGGACAAATCACTGTGTCCAAATGTAACCTGTCCTAGATTGTTTAATAGCCTCATCCACAACTCATGCAAGATGTGTTTTATAATCAATATTACTAGCACTTATAATTTTAGTGATAACCTCTAAAACTAAGTACTAAGTACAATGAAAAACATTTGGTCTAGGATTCACAAACTACTTTCACTCAGAAATTGCCGGTAAATTTTATGAATAATTACACAGAAACAGCAAGTAACACATTGGGTTTGATTGATTATATTAAGAATTGCAAAAAAGAGAAAGTTTTCTAAACTGTTATGTTTCAATGTGTAAATGAGACACTCACTAGTTTGCATATATTTCCAGAAAATAAATCTGAACACTGGATAAAGCCAGGTTTAAAATTCTTGTTCCATTTTGTTTACTGTGGCGAGGGGGGCGTGGGAAGACGTCGGCTGCGGCGGGAGAATGAGTACGGAGACGAGTGGTAAAAAGGAGGTCAAGTGAATGATGACTAACACCTGTGTCTGGTTCCAGTGATTGGGGAGAGATGACTGAAAAGCGCCCGCAGATCATTGAGAGAGGAGAGTGAGCGGCAGAGCCGGAGGACTGTGGAACGCGTGTTTGCCTTATGTGTCTCGACTACAGATTATTTGTTGGTTTACTTTTTCGGTTAATGTCATTAAAAGACACCCTGCTCGCCACCCCTGACTTCCTCGTCCTTTGTGCTATTTTGAACTACGCTACACTGGTGCCGAAACCCGGGACGAGGAAGCCGGTACACCGCCATGCAGCCAGCATCACCCACGCCACTTGCGGAGCTGGTGAAGTCCCTTGCCGGTCTTCACCAATCTCAACACCAGGCGCTCATGGACCTCAGGCGGGAACAGGAGGATCGGTTCCGCTTGTTGGTCCAGGTGCAGGATGAAGATCGGCAGGTCCTCAGGAGCTTGGTGGGCCGGGAGGCCACCCCCGTCGCGGCCCCCTCCACCGCCCACATCCCGCTGATGAAGATGGGTCCACAGGACGACCCGGAGGCGTTTGTGGACCTCTTTGAAAAAACAGCGGAGGCGTGTGGCTGGGCGCGCACCCAATGGCCGGTGCGCTTGATCCCGCTGCTGACTGGTGAGGCACAGGTGGCAGCCCAACAGCTGCCGGTAACGAGCCTCCTGGCCTACGACGATCTCAAGCGGGCCATCCTTCAACGAGTCGGCCGTACCTCCGAGCAGCATCGGCAACGCTTCCGCTCCGTGGAACTGGGGGATAACGGCCGACCATTTGTGTTGGCCCAACAGCTCCGAGATGCTTGCCGCAAGTGGCTGATGGCCGAAGATCACGACGTCGAGGAGGTTGTCGACTTGGTGGTCCTGGAACAGTTCATCGCCCGGCTACCCCGTCCAACGGCCGAGTGGGTCCAGTGCCACCGCCCGACGTCGCTGACGCAGGCCATCCAGCTGGCTGAAGATCATCTGGTGGCGTGCCCTGGGGTCGGCGAGCCCCTTATTAACCTCTCTCTCTCCAACCCCTCTCCTTCCCTATCGACTCTCTCTCGCCCTATTCCTGCTCCTAGGTCGCGTAGCAACGCGCCCCCTCGAACCCCACAGCGGGGAAGCGTCCTCCAGGGGAACAGGGCGTGGACACGAGGGGGCGTGGCGGAGTCTGCAGGGGCCACCGCTCCCGTGGCACCTGTGCCATCTCTCCGCCAATCGCTGGGCTCTCCTCCTGCCGCTGGGGTGGCCTCAAAGCCTGGGCCGGTCTGCTGGAGATGCGGGGACCCGGGTCATTTTCAGGATCGGTGTCCGATGATGGAGGTGGGAGTCTTGATCCGGGTCCCCGACTCCCCGGGGGCTGCCCCCGATCAAGCCGGGCAGTACCAAATACCTGTGAGTATCGAGGGGGGTATATATCAGGCTTTGGTGGATTCAGGCTCGCAAAGTGGCAAGGACCTTTTGTGGTTACACGGCGAGTTGGGGATCTCGATTATGAGGTAAAGCGAACAGACAGGGGTGATTCACGTCAAATTTATCATCTCAATCTCCTAAAACGCTGGAATGAGGTGACATCGGTTGAGTTAGCCGCGGCCATTTCGGCGGAGGAGGATCTCGGGCCAGAAGCAGCTATCAAAACCAATCCGCTGGCTCTGGTCCCCAGGGGAGATCACCTCTCACCGCGGCAGCTCACGGATGTAGCCAAGTTGCAAGCAGATTTTGCTGATGTGTTTTCACCCCTGCCCGGTCGCACAGACCTCATACAGCACCATATCGAAACGACCCCCGGGGTAGTGGCACGTAGCCATCCTTATCGATTGCCGGAACACAAGAAAATGGTGGTCCAGGACGAATTAAAGGCCATGCTTAAGTTGGGAGTCATAGAAGAATCGCATAGCGACTGGGCGAGCCCGATAGTGTTAGTGCCTAAGACGGACGGCTCCGTCCGTTTCTGTGTGGATTACAGGAAGGTGAACGCTGTGTCGAAATTCGACGCTTATCCAATGCCCCGGGTTGACGAGCTGCTTGATCGGTTAGGTTCGGCTCGCTTTTATTCGACACTGGATTTAACGAAAGGGTATTGGCAGATCCCCTTGTCGCCATTATCCAAGGAAAAGACAGCCTTCACCACGCCGTTCGGGTTACACCAATTTGTTACGCTTCCGTTTGGTTTGTTCGGGGCTCCCGCCACCTTTCAGCGGCTCATGGACAAAATCCTCCGGCCTCATAGCGCGTACGCCGCTGCCTATCTCGATGACATCATTATACACAGTAATGATTGGCAGCGGCATATGGAACATCTGCGCGCTGTCCTGAGGTCCCTGAGGGTGGCTGGACTCACGGCGAACCCACGGAAGTGTGCAATTGGGCGGATGGAGGTACGGTATCTGGGCTTCCACTTGGGACATGGGCAGGTGCGTCCCCAAATTGATAAGACGGCAGCGATTGCGCCCTGTCCAAGTCCCAAGACCAAAAAGGAGGTGAGACAGTTCTTAGGGCTGGCGGGGTATTATAGAAGGTTTATTCCTAATTATTCGGAGCTCACCAGCCCGTTGACGGATCTCACTAAAAAGGAAGCCCCAGATCCGGTCCAGTGGACGGAGCTGTGCCAACAGGCCCTAACCAACGTAAAGGCTGCCCTGTGCGGCGGGCCACTCTTGCACTCTCCTAACTTTGATCTCCCCTTTTTGTTGCAGACGGACGCGTCGGACAGGGGGCTGGGGGCAGTCCTGGCCCAGGTGGTCGGAGGGGAGGAACGGCCGGTGCTGTATCTGAGCCGGAAGCTCTCAAAGAGAGAGGCCAGATACAGCACCATTGAAAAGGAATGCTTAGCCATTCGCTGGGCCGTCCTTACCCTCCGCTATTACCTCCTGGGACGGGAGTTCACCCTCTGTTCGGACCACGCGCCCCTCCAGTGGCTCCACCGTATGAAGGATACCAACGCGCGGATCACCCGTTGGTATCTAGCTTTACAGCCTTTTAAATTCAGAGTGGTCCACAGGCCGGGGGCGCGGATGGCTGTGGCGGACTTCCTCTCTAGAAATGGGGGGGGGGGGGGGGCTGCAGGCCAGATGGCTCCCCGGCCTGAGTCGGGCGGTGGGGGTATGTGGTGAGGGGGGCGTGGGAAGACGTCGGCTGCGGCGGGAGAATGAGTACGGAGACGAGTGGTAAAAAGGAGGTCAAGTGAATGATGACTAACACCTGTGTCTGGTTCCAGTGATTGGGGAGAGATAACTGAAAAGCGCCCGCAGATCATTGAGAGAGGAGAGTGAGCGGCAGAGCCGGAGGAGTGTGGAACGCGTGTTTGCCTTATGTGTCTCGACTACAGATTATTTGTTGGTTTACTTTTTCGGTTAATGTCATTAAAAGACACCCTGCTCGCCACCCCTGACTTCCTCGTCCTTTGTGCTATTTTGAACTACGCTACATTTATACATTAGAGTTAAAGGTTTTTATAGTGGGGGTTTTGGATTTGTCTTTTTATCACTCCATAAATCAGAAAATACTGTTAACAGTCAGGAAAGAATACATTTTCCCCATGCTTTTAGGAAAAACAGTTATATAAACCAAGCAAATGATTTATGAACAAACCCCTCAGTAAAATCCTTCAGAATATAGATAGTAGTAAAACTGTAAATTTTGGTGTATGTGAGTGCTGCTGAAGTGAAGAAAAAACTCATTTTAAAGATATTCATTTTCATTTAAATCTACAGACACTAATAGATAAAGTGCAATAATAAAATCAGGTGTGTTGTGGTGTGTTGAATAATATCAACACACCACTCAGTAAAATACTTCAGAATATAGATAGGAGTAAAACTGTAAATTTTGGTGTATGTGAGTGCTACTGAAGTGGAGAAAAAACTCATTTTGAGAAAACGACCTTTAAAGTTATGTATTGTAATTGAATCTACAGACACAAAAAGATAAAGTGCAATAATAAAATCAGCTGAAGACATATGAACAAACCCCTCAGTACAATCCTTCAGAATATAGAAAGGAATAAAATTGTAAATTTTGGTGTTTGTAAGTGCTGCTGAATTTGAGAAATAATAAAAAACATAATTTAGAGAAAACAACCTTTTAAAGATATGTATTGTAATTGAATCTACAGACGTAATGAGATAAAGTGCAATAAAATAAAACTTTAAAGTCTGCAACAACATGTTATGAAAAGCCAAATATCCCAAAATCTCAAAATTGAAAACAATATTTTGCCTTGCCTTAAATGTGAAATTTTGAAAACTGAAATAGTATTTCCTTTTAAAATGTACGCCATTCATTTTGTTTGTCAGCTTAGAACTATAATTTTTTACAATTCATTAAACTTTAGCATGTAATTCATCCCACACCATTTGTCATCAAAATAAAGTTTGATCAGATGCAAAAATACAGTATAGTATAGAAAATTCAGAATAGTGTTTTCTTCTGTGTTTTAAAATCTGCTGTGTATTTAACCCATCAATGCACATTTATATGGTTAGATGCATTTTATTATATGCATTAAGCAGTAGTGGTACTCCACTATTGTGACCACCAATATCACATGTGTCCAAGCGTTTGCAAATAATTATGACTTGATGCCGCAGAAGCAGAAGAAATGCTGCCAGGTTTGAAAACACATCTAATGAAAAGTGGAATAAAGATCACATGATTTACAATAATGAAGACAGCATTGTTTGATTCAAATGTTATTCAAAAGACTTGCAATTATGCATGTAAACATATCTCATGCAAGTCATTACTGGGTCATCATCATTGTGTACTTTGGTACCTCACCAACACAGCAGATGTTATCGTTGGCGTTCTGCAATAACATTTATTTTATCTAATTGTTTACAGTGTTGAGTTGTGGTGAGCGCAGCTTTTATCAATCAGGGAAACACCCTTCTCAAGCAGTGGCAGTCTGATCTTTGTTCCCTGCACCCTTATGCCTGTAATTCCATTATCCTGAGCATTTCATCCAGTCAGTGATCTCTGATTACTCAAGCATGTTTCCAACATTCTCATTAATGAGTCTGACATTCAAAACTTCAGCTTCAGATAAACTTCAGCCTGGTTTCAAAACCAAGTGAGCTGCTTCACCGTCTACATGGGCACCTGAAAGAGTGAGTGATTTTAATCATCTGATAAGCATAAAAAATACCAGGCAAAATATGATATTTCTAATTGTGTTGCAACTATGATGTATTAAAACGCTGCCTTAATAAGCAACAAATGCAGAACTGATGTTTGTTTGTTTGTTTGGTTTTTAATGTCATGCCAGCTTGTTTGGATATTTTCCTACCAAAAACTGTACTTGAGTAATTGAATTTTTAAATAGAAACTAACTAATTAATAAAAAAAGAAAAAAAAAGAAAAAAGAATAATGCAACCAAACTGATGATTATTTTAATATATTATTGATATACTACAAAGTTTTTATTAAGATTTTGAATTAGATTTTACTATTTTATAGTGTTAAATTTTATTTAAAGCTTTAGTAATTTTGTTATTTAGTTTTTTTAAAATATGTCTATATTTTTTTTTAAATATGTCTAATATGTCTCTTGTATTATTTTTAATACATTATTATTTTTTATAATATATTATCTTTAAATACACACATATATATATACATATATATATATATATATATATATATATATATATATATATATATACACATATATATACACACACACTAGTTTAAATAAAATGTTTTTTATATATTATATGATATTTAACAAAATAAAATACGTATTTTTTATTTTATTTTATTTCAGTAAATGTTTGTTTTATTTATTAATATTTTTTATGTTTTTTTATTTAGGTTTAATATATATATATATAATTATATATATATAATATATTTTTTAAAATTTCAGTCAGCATTTATTTTATTTTATTTCACGTAACGAAGAAGTATTTTTTATGGATTTAGTTTTAGTCAACTAAAATAACCCTAACATGATGCAACTCTCAAAGCACTTTTTTCTTCATCTTAATCTAGTAGACTAGCTGTTTGCACATCCAAGTGTCAAAATCACAGTCAATACAAGCAAAAAAAAAAAAAGTGAGTGTTAATGCTGCGCTGTGAGAGACAAACTCGCAGAGTGAGAAAATAGATCAATGAGGATCCTAAAGCAGGAGCACTGGGCTTATGGCCAATTATGACAAAATTACTTAAATATAACCACACTCACATATCTAAATGCAGGAGCAGGAGATCGGACTTCACTACGGAACGATGGGATCACAATGTCACAGCTGAAGAACACCGGATACTCATCGTACTTCACGAGCCGAGGCTCCACAGCATCTGCTTGCTGTCCTGCAAACATTAATGCACATTTCAACAGACAAATATGGTATCTATTTGGACAGTTTAAGCATATAATAGTTTCCTAGCATATTCTGAATGCTTAAACTGTTCGCAATGGTTCAAATGTTTGTGACTATAAACTACTCTGATCGGCATCCTAAAACAAAACAGAGGTTTTATTTGTTACAATGAAATGCAGAGTGTTCAGAAAGTGCATGAGGATAAACTGGCTGATGGGAAGAGCATAAAAACATGCCATTTCTGAGCCGGCATTATGAAAACGATCTCAACAGAAGGTTAAAAGGCGAACACACTTTATGGGCCCGTCCAAGTTCTGAATATTCAACTTAATACCCATTCAAAGAAAACATGCCTTGACCTGCCTTTCAGGATTTGAGTGCTGAATTGAAGGGTTTGGCCTTTCATGTATTATATGACAGATTTCTTTAGGAAATCATAATGACAACCAGTGCTTTTGCCTTCACAATACAGTAAATGAACACTCTTGTAGACATCTTTGAATACACAAAGCAAGAGGAAAACATGGGGAAATTATTTGACATTTTCCACAAATCCCCTTTTAGTTATTATTGTATATCTATATAAAATTAGACTACACTGAATATTTGTATGTTTAATAAATACAGGCATTTAGTCATACAGCAGGACTTTATTCCATAATTCTATATATAATATTGTAAGAGAAGAAAAGTGTTCAAAATCCTGCAGTGACTAAATATTTCTTAAAAGTACAAATTTGAATGTGTGTGTATCTATCTATCTATCTATCTATCTATCTATCTATCTATCTATCTATCTATCTATCTATCTATCTATCTATCTATCTATCTATCTGTCTGTCTATCTGTCTGTCTGTCTGTCTGTCTCAAGATTCAAGATTCAAGATTTTTTATTTGTCACATACGCAATTATACAGAGTATAACCAGCAGTGAAATGTAGGTCAGGTCCGCTCCAAGGACAGTGCAATTATAAAGTATACAAATATTAAGAAAAAGAAAGTAGAAAAAAATAAAAGAATAAAATAAAATAAAAGATAAAAAATATAGATATAAATATAAATGTGCAGGTCATTATGTTGTTGACTTAAATAGTAATAAAGAGGAATGTGTAAAAAGAATGTGCAAAAAAGTTGTACAGGGTATTTAAATAGCAGCAATATGAGGTAGAGAAAAATGATGAATAGCTTATTGATATAGTGATATTTACATGGAGTCAAGTGATATTATGACACAGAGTTAGAGTTTAGGAGCCTGATGGCCTGGGGGAAGAAGCTCCTCCTAAGTCTCTCAGTTTTTGCCATCAGGCTACGGAAGCGCTTACCAGATGGAAGCAAAGTGAATAGATGGTTACCAGGGTGATTAGAGTCCTTGATTATTTTGACAGCTCTATTTTTGCAGCGTTTGAGGTAGATGTCCTGCAGAGAGGGGAGAGCAGACCCTGAGATGCGCTCAGCTAAGCGCACAACTCTCTGTAGTGCTTTGCAGTCCTGATTGGAGCTGTTTCCATACCACACTGAGATGCACTGAGTCCATACACTTTCTATGGTCCCTGAATAGAAAGTTTTCAGGATTGCTGGTGAGACCCTGAATTTCCTCAGCTGTCGCAGATGGTACAGTCTTTGCCTGGCTTTCTTAACCTGTGTTTGGATGTGTGTAGTCCAAGTCAGGTTCTCGGAGGTGTTTACACCGAGGTACTTGAAGCTACTCACCCTCTCCACAGGGGTCCCACTGATCATAAGAGGAGTGTAGGGCTGCTGCTGTCTCTTCTTAAAGTCCATGATCAGCTCTTTAGTTTTGCTCACATTCAGAGAGAGACAGTTGTCCTGGCACCATGATGTGAGTCTCTCTACCTCATCCAAGTATGCGGTCTCATCATTGTTGAAGATGAGGCCCAGAACCACAGTATCATGAGAGAATTTGATAATAGATGTGGAGCTGTGAGAGGACACGCAGTCATGCGTGTAGAGAGAGTAGAGCAGGGGACTCAGGACACAGCCCTGTGGGGCTCCTACGTTCAGGGTAATGGAGTTTGAGGTGAACTGGCCAACTTTCACCACTTGAGGTCTGCCGGTGAGGAAGTCTTGAATCCAGTCACAGAGTGAGGAGTTTAGGCCGAGGTCTGTGAGTTTAGAAGCCAGCTTGATGGGGACTATAGTGTTGAAAGCTGAGCTATAGTCAATGAATAGCAGCCTTACATAATTCCCATTGTTGCTGTCCATGTGTGTGAGGGAAGAGTGGAGGACGTGAGAGATGGCATCGTCAGTGGATCTGTTTGGGCGATAGGCAAACTGAAGAGGGTCCAAAGTTTCAGGGATGGAGGAGCAAATGTGGCTCTTTACAAGACTCTCAAAAACCTTCATGACTATAGATGTGAGGGCAACTGGGCGATAGTCATTCAGGCAAGAGGGTTTATTGTTCTTTGGCACAGGGATAATGATGGATTTTTTGAATGTGGTGGGAACCACGGAGGTAGCAAGGGACTCATTAAAGATGGAAGAGAACAAACCAGCGAGCTGATCGGCGCAGGACCTCAGAACACGGCCGGTTATCCCATCAGGTCCGGCTGCTTTCCTGATGTTCACTTTCTTTAGCGCCCTCCAAACCTCATCCTCCGACACGGTGATTACAGGATCATCGCTGCTCTGCCTGCTGCTTCCTGACGCGCCGGACGGCAGAGACGCGCCGCCGCCGTTGCAATCGAAGCGGCCATAGAAGGTGTTTAACTCGTCGGCCAGCAACGGATCTGCTCTCACCTCAGCGGAGGATTTGTTTCCGAAGGCACAGATGGTCCTCAATCCCTGCCACATCCGTCGAGAGTCGTTGAGCTGGAAATGAGACTCAATTCTCTCTCTGTATCTGTGTTTAGCGGCTCTTACTGCGCGTCGGAGAGCATAGCACGATGCTTTGTACTCGCTCATATTCCCGGTCAGAAGAGCCTCATTGTAAGCGGCAGTGCGTGTGTTAACCGCAGCACGGATTGTTCTGTGCACCCACGGTTTCTGATTGGAGAATGTCCTTATCGTTATTGTTTCTGTAGCTTGCTCGGTTAGCGTGTTTACAAAGCTTAATGCTACATCCATGAACTCGCTGACGTCTGAAGAACTCGCCCGGAACATGTCCCAGTCGACGTCATCAAGAGCCGCCTGTAGCATAGCTTATGAGTGGGAGGACCAGGGCGTACTCTCTGCACCGGAGGATCCTGAACGAGCCTTTGTTTATATTCCGCTGTGAGGAAAATGGCGGCATGGTCCGATTTCCCAAAAGCCGGTAGTGAGCGGGCTTTGTAGGCATTCTTGAACTGAGTGTAGCAATAATCCAGTGTATTCGGTCCTTTAGTTGGACAGGATACATGTTGATAAAAGTTTGGCATGACCTGATTGAGGTTGGCTTTGTTAACGTCCCCCGCGATGATAAAGGCAGCGTCAGGATGTTTGTTAATGTAGCCGCTGAGCACATCGTGAAGTTTAGACAAAGCCAAGCCGGTGTCCGCCTGTGGTGGAATGTACACAGCAGTAGCAATAATCGATGAAAACTCCTGGGGCAGATAAAATGGGCGGCAAATAATGGAAAGATGTTCCAGATGAGGCGAGCAGGAATGCGACAGAATGGAGATATTCCTGGGATCACACCATTTCTTGTTAATCATGAAACACACTCCTTTACCGGCCTCTGCTGTTCTGTCCGTCCGAAAAACAGAGAAGTTATCACTCAGCATAACAGCAGTGTCCGGGACCAAGCGCGTGAGCCATGCTTCAGACAAACAGAGGATGTTACAGTCCCTAATGTCCCGTTGGAAACTAATCCTGGCTCTAAGATCGTCCATCTTATTATCCAAGGATTGGACATTTGCGAGCAGAATGCTCGGAAGAGGAGGACTGTGAGCCCTTTTCCTGAGTCTATCTCGAATCCCAGCGCATTTCCCGCAGTGTTTCTTGATAATTCGCCTTGGGGGGTTATTGTTAATCTCTGTGTTCCAAAGAATCTCCAGAGGCAATGCTGGATTTGTGGCTATATATATATATATATATATATATATATATATATATATATATATATATATATATATATATATATATACATAAATATATATATATACGTGTGTGTGTGTGTGTGTGTGTGTGTGTGTGTGTGTGTATGTGTACAACCCGAATTCCGGAAATGTTGGGACGTTTTTTTAAATTTGAATAAAATGAAAACTAAAAGACTTTCAAATCACATGAGCAAATATTTTATTCACAATAGAACATAACAAATGTTTAAATAGAGAAATTTTACACTTTTATTCACTAAATGAGCTCATTTGAAATTTGATGCATGCTACGGGTCTCAAAAAAGTTGGCACAGGGGCAACAAAGGGCTGAAAAAGCAAGAAGTTTTGAATAGATTCAGCTGGGAGAACATCTAGCAACTAATTAAGTTAATTGACATCAGGTCTGTAACATGATTAGCTATAAAAGGGATGTCTTAGAGAGGCAGAGTCTCTCAGAAGTAAAGATGGGCAGAGGCTCTCCAATCTGTGAAAGAGTGCGTAAAAAGACTGTGGAATACTTTAAAAACAGCGTTCCTCAACGTCAAATTGCAAAGGCTTTGCAAATCTCATCATCTACAGTGCATGACATCATCCAAAGATTCAGAGAAACTGGAGAAATTTCTGTGCGTAAGGGACAAGGCCGAAGACCTTTGTTGGATGCCCGTGGTCTTCGGGGCCTCAGATACACTGCATCACTCATCGGCATGATTCTGTCATTGACATTACTAAATGGGCCCAGGAATACTTCCAGAAACCACTGTCGGTAAACACAATCCACCGTGCCATCTGCAGATGTCAACTAAAGCTCTATCATGCAAAAAGGAAACCATATGTGAACATGGTCCAGAAGGGCCGTCGAGTCCTGTGGGCCAAGGCTCATTTAAAATGGACTCTTTCAAAGTAGAAAACGGTGTTATGGTCAGACGAGTCCAAATTCTTGTTGGAAATCACAGACGCAGTGTCCTCTGGGCTAAAGAGGAGGGAGACCTTCCAGCTTGTAATCAGCATTCAGTAGGGGTTGTCGAAATTAATCTTTGCATTTTTGCATTGATGCAGTAATAGACTATAATGGATTATAGCCTATAACGTCATTCGCATACGCACTATATTAAAATCTGAGCTTGGCTTTTTCCTGTGTATGGCACGTGTGCGCTAGAGAAGCGGCTTTCACTCAGGACGCGGAAAGCGTTGCGCTATGAAACCCATTCATTTCAATGGCTTGCGCGAGGACGGTTTGTTGCTGCGTCGACCAAAGCACACGAGCAGCGGAGCGCACATGGGCGAGCTTGCGCGCGCGCCGCAGTCAAAGTTCAAAATTGTTCAACTTTTGCGCCGCACTTTGTGACGATTACCCGCGCGGGCAATAGAAACGAGGCATCCAAACTGAACTCCGAGTAAAAGTTTTGAAAACAATGACTATTTAGCTCTGGCCAGCATATGCCGTGTCCTGTGTGAACGCAGTGGTTCATTGCACAGATATGCGCTGTGAGACGCGTGCGCATTGCTTGACAGTGCTTCCACTCGCTGTCATTTTTTTTTTACTTTAGATATGCTTTCATTTCTGCCGTTTGGAATGGAGTACGTAATAGATGCACGGAACTCACGTACTACTGACAGACTTTCACGTGCGCTTTGTGTTTGTTTGTCCTGAAGCTCGTGGCTGTGGTTAAATGCACTTGTATCTACTTTTATGATACTAAATTGATGTAAACAGTTATTTTTTCAGAACAAGACAAAACATCTGATAGGCTATGTGGAAATAGATCTTTGCAGTAGTGTGAATGCAGTCTATTAAAGCTGCCAGTGTCTATGATCTCATCAGTAAGTGGGGGAAGTGGTGTGTGGCCAAGTATGGTGACCCATACTCTGAATTTGTGCTCTGCATTTAACCCATCCAAGTGTACACACAGTAGTGAACACACACCCGGAGCAGTGGGCAGCCAATACTGCAGCGCCCGGGGAGCAGTTGGGGGTTCGGTGCCTTGCTCAAGGGTCTCACCTCAGTCGTGGTATTGAGGGTGGAGAGAGTGTTGGTTATTCACTCCCCCCACCTACAATCCCTGCCCAGATACTGAAAGTGCTTTTTCTTTATCACTTGTAATTGTCTTTCCCCCCTTTATATTTGCTTGTATGTTTTGAAGCTATATTTATTTTGAATTCTTAACAATAATTAATTATATATTAATATATTAATTAATTAATTAGGTAACATAATTATTTAAAGTAGCCTGTATATATAATTTAATAAAAATGCACAAAGTAAATTAGAAATAATCATGATGCATTGTGATGCATCGTGATATCGAATTGAATTGAATCGTTGACATGATAATCATTATCAAATTGAATCATGAAACCAGTGCCAATTCACACCCCTAGCGTTCAGTTCAAAAGCCAGCATCTCTGATGGTATGGGGGTGCATAAGTGCATACGGTATGGGCAGCTTACATGTTTTGGAAGGCACTATGAATGCTGAAAGGTATATAAAGGTTTTAGAGCAACATATGCTCCCCTCCAGATGATGTGTATTTCAGCAGCACAATGCAAAAACACATACTGCAGCATTACAACAGCATGGCTTCGTAGTAGAAGAGTCCGGGTGCTGAATTGGCCTGCCTGCAGTCCAGATCTTTCACCTATAGAGAACATTTGGCACATCATTAAACGAAACATCCGTCAAAGACGACCACGAACTCTTCAGCAGCTGGAAACCTATATCAGGCAAGAATGGGACCAAATTCCAACACCAAAAGTCCAGAAACTCATAACCTTGATGCCCAGCTGTCTTCAAACTGTTTTGAAAAGAAGAGGAGATGCTACACCACGGTAAACATGCCCCCGTCCCAACTATTTTGAGACCTTTAGCAGGCATCAAATTTGAAATGAGCTCATTTTGTGCATAAAATTTTTAAATTTCTCAGTTTAAAAATTTGTTATATATATATATATATATATATATATATATATATATATATATATTTGTAATATATATATATGAGAAGAGTGTATTTGTAAAAACAGATAACTCCATTATTAATTTTCATAAATCGTTTTTTATTGTGTTATGTTTTTTCTAGTGTTTTATTGTGTTAGCTATATATATATATATATATATATATATATATATATATATATATATATATATATATATATATATATATACACACACATACATACATACATGCACGCACACGCACATTTATAAAAAACAAAAAAACAAATATTGTTTAGAATGACTATTTATTTTCCAATATAATTTTTTTATTTTATCCTCTTTTAGTTTTTTTTAGATGAAATTCCTGCAGTATAATTAATATTTGTATGTTTTTAAAAGTACAAATATTCAGTCTTAATGAATATAAGGGCATAGGAACTGCATGCATAAATTATATACCGTATATGCAATTACATAATTATTAGTGAAATAATATTTAATAATTCTATTTAATATTTATTATTATTACAATTAAAGTAAAAATATTTTTTAAAACTGTATCCATCTTTCTTTTAATGTAGCTTATGTTCATCCATAAGTTTTTCTGAGATAATTACTTTTCAAACATCTATGTCTTCATGTTTTATGCATGTTTTTCTCTTTCAAATGACTTCTAAATCCTCGTATCTGTGTGTGGATGTGCTTTCAGACTCATGGCAGGATGTTTAGAGAGCTTCGGTTTATAATGCCATGCAGCTTTAATTCAATTCAGTTTTTCCAATTCAATTTGTTTGTATAGA
Source organism: Barbus barbus (assembly GCF_936440315.1). Lineage (NCBI taxonomy): Eukaryota > Metazoa > Chordata > Actinopteri > Cypriniformes > Cyprinidae > Barbus > Barbus barbus. The sequence continues at coordinate 25,565,710 of NC_136723.1, forward strand.
GCTCTTCACAATGCAGATTGTTCCAACCAGCTTTACAATGAATAGAGGCTTACAAAGTCCCTCAGGGAAGCCAAAGATGACAGTAGCAAGAAAAACTCCCTAAGATGAGACGATGAGTAGATGAGAAGGAATCTTGGGAGGGACCGAGGCTCAGCTGGGGACACCCTCCTCCTCCTCCTCCTCAACTATTTTATACAAAGCATACATAAAAACACACACACATCTGTCAGTGATTCATTTATTTGCACTGCTTTTTTGGCAATTGTTCGGTATCTTGTTGTAAAGCATCTATGCATCAATCCATTAAAGGAATAGTTCATCCAAAAATGAAAATTTATCCTCATCTCATCCCAGATTAGGATGAGTTTGTTTCTTCATCAGGTTTGTAGAAATGTGTCTGTGCATCTGTGTCTCAGCAATGGATGCTCTGCAGTGAATGGGTGCCGTCAGAATGAGAGTCCAAACAGCTGATAAAAACATCACAATAATCCACACCACTCCAGTCCATCAGTTAACATCTGGAGAAGACAAAAGATGTAAAGTTTAGAGCTGTTTTGGACTGTTTGATCTGAGCAGATTTCTCTCCTGATTGACACCAGAACACTTTTTCACTGGAGGAAGCATTATTATGGATTATGGACTCTTTGGTATTTTAGTTAAAAATGTCTCAATGCTAGATGTGTTACAGCTTTTGTCTTCTCCAGATGTTAACTGATGGACTGGAGTGGTGTGGATTATTGTGGTGTTTTTATCAGCTGTTTGGACTCTCATTCTGACGGCACCCATTCACTTTAGTGAGCAAGTGATGTGATGCTATATTTCTCCAAATCTGATGAAGAAACAATCATCTCATCTACATCTTGGTGGCCTGAGGCTGAGTACATCTCCAGCAAATGTTCATTCTTGGGTGATCTATTCTTTTAAGATCACATTCAGAGGATGAATTGCTTTGTTGCATTAATTCCTCATTAAGTTGGTTCTGCAACTGCATGCAGAAAAAATGAATAAATGCAAATGAATGAGTTTGAACGGTCATCTGTGTTTCCACATTAACCACCATGACACATCAGAAATATTTAGGATAACGTTAGGGTTAGAAGATGTTCTCATATTACTCAGAATGAATTCAGAGCTCCATTTATAATGGCAGACGGGTTTTAAAGTCTGAATAAACTGCTGTCACTGATCCTTCGATTTAATAAAGATGGTTTTAATAAAGACAGTATGACGCAGCTGTGGAACAACACACAAACACAACACCAAACACCACAAACCTCCCTTACAAAACAATGTGTCCGTATCAGATTAACACCACGGAATTTATTGCAGACATTGCAAGGTACTTCAAAGAATATTACCATGGAAACACTGAAAAATCCAAAAGATGGGCCTTTACTCTAAATAGTTTTGGGTTCATTTTATTAGTGTGTTTTTCCATTTTTGGTCATAGCCATAAGATCAGGTGCTTTAGATATTTAGTGCATCTGTGATTTACACAATGGTAGGCGCATAAATCCAGATTTTGCTTTGTGCATTTATCTTTTTTCAAAAGTTGCTCACAAACTCTCCCTGATTTTATCTGGTTTTTGTAGCTGACAAACAGCTTTAATTGTGCGGATGGAAACAGTGATGGATGGATGGATCTGAGTTGTGCGAGCTTGAGAAAAATGAGGGCGTGGCCCCAGCGTGACGTCAGTGCGCTCGAACCCCTGAGCCTATTTAAAACGCGCTCAAAGCTGAGCGTCAGACGCGTGCAGAGACGCGCGAGCGAGGATCATGACCGCTGTGTGCTGCTGACAGATATCAGACACACACCATCTGCTGTACAGTCGCGCTTCACGTTAACCTGATCCGTGCGGATATTAACAATCATTCACCTGGATTGCATCACCTGTGCGCTGCGTTGCGTCTCGGAGGCAGAATGCGGCGCGCTTTAATAGACACGGGAAACTATTACAGTTAGTTCGGATCCAGATCTGCGTCTTTGGGATCCCGATGTCTTCATCTGAGCCGCTGCTGCTGGTTTTCTCTCTCGTTACAGACGCGGCAGCATCACGGTTCCGCGCGTCGCGTTGCGCACCGCGGCGCGTCAGTTGGACACTCTGGACACTTCTGCGCACGCTTCATTGGGATCTAGCGGATAACATGTTGTGAATGGACCTGGAATCGTGATAGTTTGAGGATAACGCACGGATTTTATCTTTTGGATCTTTGGATGTTTCCTGATTTACTGAGAATTTGGCTTTTCTGAAGCTCCGGTCTGTATGGACCCCATTTAAGGTGAATTTATCTCATTCTTTCTGCATATAAACACACATTAGTTTTCCTTATTCATTTTTTACAGTCATTTTCCCGCGTACACTCTTAAACATAAATGTTATTGAGGTTTATTTTCGTATTAATAATCCTTAATTTTTGGAAACTTGGACATTTGATTGTAGGTTCCTCAGATTCTGATGCACCAAAAAATAAATAAAAAAAACAACATCTGAAGGACCTAAAAAGGTTCTCATATGTTAATAATATGTAAAACCCAATTTGAATCCTTTATTTTCAAGAGTGCACCGATCTCCTAACATAAAACTGTATATTAGGACTCCAGCTGAAATTAGTTACTGTATGCTTTTCAAAACATAACTTTTGTAACTTCTATAAAACACTGAAAATGTTCCGTAAATAATATGGAGAAATCTTTAAGAGTTTGTTTACTTCACATCACTATGAGCAGCTTTGGAGCAAATTTAATAGACTCATATTATTAGGTCAAATACTTCAAACTTGAAAAAATGTATGCATCTCTGATTGTTTGTATGGTGCATTAAATGTCTTAACCAAATGATCTTAAGACTATATGACTTAAAATATCAAAAAGCTATTAATTACACATAGAAACAGCAGGTTTTAATGATCAAAAATCAGAGCTATTCGGAGTAAAGCGTCATTTACTGCAATACAGGGTCATAAAAGTCATTGTAAACCATTGCGTTCATGAAACTGGTAGATTTTATTTGCCCTTTCATCAACAGGAGTTTTTGGGATCCGGAATGGGGAAAAACTCTGGCAGAAAACATGCATTTTTCTGCTCTGTTATACTGACAGAAATCTGTTCAGCATTAACTGGCCTACAGAACACATTTCACGCAGGGCCCTCATCAGAATATTTAATTCTGTACTTCTCACAAGTTACAACACTTCTTTCTGAACCGTTTCCCTCTGGGAAGACTTTCAGTAGCGCCGAATACAAAACAAACATGGCATTCGTCAAATTAACACAAGAAAAGTCTCTCCTTTTTCCATTCAAAGCCACGTTTTTTGTCACTCATGCATGCTTTTGTGCAGACGTTCATGCTTTTACCTTTTACACCATTGCAGCTTCCCTCAAAGGAACTGAGTCTAAAATGAAGTTATGGGACATTCTAGCCACGTGTTTGTTGCTCCTGAGCTCCGTTTCCACACGTCCCGTCTTCCACAAGCTGCAGCCATCCAAAAGAGCCGTCGTCCGCAGTGAGACGCCCGCTCTGGACCCCATCATCGACTCCCAACCTGAAACCATGCACCAAAAACAAGCCTCCATGGAGGAACAATGTAAGTCACTGAGCATGCAACTCTCAATTTCTTCAATGCACATCTCAAAGGAGATGTGTTAATTCGTTTTAGTTCAGTTGCAATGGAGAACTGCTTTCAATTACTTGCATAGCTGCATGTTGAGCAACCCAGATACAGATGCACAACTGTGACAATATACTGGTCAAGAGTACAGTATGTTAACTGAAACATTACCTTCGTAAGCACTGCGTGACCACATGCTTTACATAACAAACCCCCATCTGTTCAACAGCATGAAAAACCTGAAAACGAAAGCGGCATATAGCCTTGTAACACAGAGGACGGGCTTTTAAAGTCACGTTGTTTTCTTATAAACCTACTTGAGATGAAGTCTGCATGGATTGTTTATATTTAACGCCAAGCTTTCCAGCACTTTTCTCACACGTTTTCCTGAGTAAGGTGCTGTTGTGAACATCGACAGATACTGACGTGACAGCAGAGGCATGAACTATACATTCGTTGTGCATTTAAGCAGCTGTTCCAGATGTTTAATAGCAGCCTCATCTTTTACACACTAGCCTTCCTGCATCGTGGGAACTTTCTAAATTAGAGTATTAACGACTCAAACTAGGCATGTGGAACGGTTCGCACTGGACTGACCGAAAATATGCATGAATTTATTTAGAAGTCGGACGCTCCGCCAGACCCTTGCATAATGTAAGGCGTGCTAAAACTATAGTGAACAACAGACGATGGGAGCTGCAAAAAGCAAACACATGTTGAATCACTCAGTGACTTGTGTCTTGGGGATTCGATCCCTGCATGCATCAGTATCTCTAGTCCTCTGAATCGCTCCAAAATGTGTTCTTGTTATGGCAGTTTGGCCGTCCAGAGAGCAGCCACTAAAAGCAGTGAAGAACATGCAGTCAGATATTTTATCTGAAGCCAATGAAAAGGAGGTTTTGAGTGCATGATTGAGATGCATCTTTCTAAATGTTGCTCTGATAGAAAACATGAGTGAAAATTATGCAATTATCCAATTAAATGAGGCGTCTCTCTGAACTATATGGAAGCTTATTTCTGCCATGGGGTAAAAATATAAAAAGGGTAATAAAAAAAGGTAAAAAGTGTGGACTTTTTTTTCTTTCTTTTTCTTAGAACTGTAAAACTTGAAATTCTGAGTTTATATCTTGCCATTCTGTTTTTTGTTTCTGCTGCGGAATAAAATATAAAAAAGGTAATTGCAACTTTTTATCTCATAATTCCTTCTTTTTCCTCACAGTTGCAAGTTTATATCTCAAAAATCCAACTTTTCCTCTTAGAATGCGAGTTTATATCAATTACAAGGTACCATTCTCACAATTCTGAGTTAATTCTGAGATAGAATTGTGAGACATATCAGAATTATGAGATATAAAGTCAGAATTATGAGAATTGTGAAATATAAAGTCAGAATTGTGAGATATATCTGAATTTTGAGACAAAGTCGGAGTTGTGAGATAATAAAGGTAGAATTGTGAGATATAAAGTCAGAATTATGAGAATTGTGAGATATAAAGTCAGAATTGTGAGATATATCAGAATTTTGAGACAAAGTTGGAGTTGTGAGATATAAAGGTAGAATTATGAGATATAAAGTCAGAATTGTGAGATATAAAGTCAGAATTATGAGATATAAAGGTAAAATTGTGAGATATAAAGTCAGAATTATGAGAATTGTGAGATATAAAGTCAGAATTGTGAGATATATCTGAATTTTGAGACAAAGTCAGAATTGTGAGATATAAAGTCAGAATTATGAGAATTGTGAGATATAAATTCAGAATTGTGAGATATATCTGAATTTTGAGACAAAGTCGGAGTTGTGAGATATAAAGGTATAATTGTGAGATATAAAGTCAGAATTATGAGATATATCTGAATTTTGAGACAAAGTCGGAGTTGTGAGATATAAAGGTAGAATTGTGAGATATAAAGTCAGAATTATGAGAATTGTGAGATATAAAGTCAGAATTGTGAGATATAAAGTCAGAATTGTGAGATATATAGGTAGGATTGTGAGATATATAGGTATAATTGTGAGATATAAAGTCAGAATTATGAGAATTGTGAGATATAAAGTCAGAATTATGAGAATTGTGAGATATAAAGTCAGAATTGTGAGATATATCTGAATTTTGAGAGAAAGTCGGAGTTGTGAGATATAAAGGTATAATTGTGAGATATAAAGTCAGAATTATGAGATATAAAGGTAGAATTATGAGATATAAAGTCAGAATTATGAGATATAAAGGTAAAATTGTGAGATATAAAGTCAGAATTATGAGAATTGTGAGATATAAAGTCAGAATTGTGAGATATATCTGAATTTTGAGACAAAGTCAGAATTGTGAGATATAAAGTCAGAATTGTGAGATATATCTGAATTTTGAGACAAAGTCGGAGTTGTGAGATAGAAAGGTAGAATTATGAGATATAAAGGTAGAATTGTGAGATATAAAGTCAGAATTATGAGAATTGTGAGATATAAAGTCAGAATTATGAGATATAAAGTCAGAATTGTGAGATATAAAGGTAGAATTATGAGATATAAAGGTAAAATTGTGAGATATAAAGTCAGAATTATGAGAATTGTGAGATATAAAGTCAGAATTGTGAGATATATCTGAATTTTGAGACAAAGTCAGAATTGTGAGATATAAAGTCAGAATTGTGAGATATATCTGAATTTTGAGACAAAGTCGGAGTTGTGAGATAGAAAGGTAGAATTATGAGATATAAAGGTAGAATTGTGAGATATAAAGTCAGAATTATGAGAATTGTGAGATATAAAGTCAGAATTGTGAGATATAAAGTCAGAATTGTGAGATATATAGGTAGGATTGTGAGATATATAGGTATAATTGTGAGATATAAAGTCAGAATTATGAGAATTGTGAGATATAAAGTCAGCATTGTGAGATATAAAGTCAGAATTGTGAGATATAAAATCAGAATTATGAGAAATAAAGGTAGAATTATGAGATATAAAGTCAGCATTGTGAGATATAAAGTCAGCATTGTGAGATATAAAGTCAGAATTGTGAGATATAAAATCAGAATTATGAGAAATAAAGGTAGAATTATGAGATATAAAGTCAGCATTGTGAGATATAAAGTCAGAATTGTGAGATATAAAGGTAGAATTATGAGATATAAAGTCAGAATTGTAAGACATATCTGAATTGTGAGACAAAGTCAGAATTGTGAGATAATAAATCCAGAATTATGAGATAATAAAGCCAGAATTGCGAGATAATAAAGCCAGAATTATGAGATATAAAGGTAGAATTATGAGCTATAAAGTCAGAATTGCGAGATAATAAAGCCAGAATTATGAGATATAAAGGTAGAATTATGAGATATAAAGCCAGAATGGCGAGATAATAAAGCCAGAATTATGAGATATAACGGTAGAATTATGAGATATAAAGTCAGAATCGCTAGACAAAGTCATAGTTGCAAGATATGAAGCTAGAATTGGAGATACAAAAATCAGAATTGTGAGCTAATTATTTCCTGGATAAAAACAAACTTGCATAAAACTAAAATGAGCACCTGGCGTTTGGGCATTTAAATGGTTTAAAGGAGCACTCCACTTTTTTTAAAAATAGACTCATTTTCCATGTCCCCTAGAGTTAAACAGTTGAGTTTTACCGTTTTCGAATCCATTCAGCCGATCTCCGGGTCTGGCGGTAGCACTTTTATCTTAGCTTAGCATAGATCATTGAATCGGATTAGACCATTAGCATCTTGCTCAAAAATGACCAAAGAGTTATGACTTAAAGCTCGACTCTTCTGTAGTTACATCGTGTACTAAGACTGACGGAAAATGAGAAGTTGCGATTTTCTAGACCGATATGGCTAGGAACTATACTCCCATTCAGCGTAATAATCAAGGAACTTTGCTGCCGTACGATGTAACTACAGGAGAGTTACGTTTTAAATAGGAAAATTATCGAAACTCTTTGGTCATTTTTGAGCGAGATGCTAACGGTCTAATCCGATCCAATGATCTATAGTAAAGCTAAAAGTTAATATAACCTGGAGATCGGCTGAATGGATTCAAAAACGGTAAAACTCAACCGTTTAACTCTAGGGGAGGTGTAAAATGAGCCTATTTTCAAAAAATAGTGGAGTGTTCCTTTAAATGTGACTGTGCCTGTTTATTCATTGTTCAATCACCCTGTGATACACAAAATTGCTTTCTATGTAGGCAGCACAGAGATTTGAGAGACAGCCAGCGTTTGTCAGATTCATCTGATACCGCTGTAGATCATGTAACCAACTGGGTTACACAAATGACACCAGCGTAAAGGTTACTCCTGCTGCTCACAAACGGTTGAAGCTCATACAAACATCTCAAGCAAGACTAAATTCCCTAAACATCTGAATCATCTCAGTCCCACAGAGAATACTTCACTTTACCTGCCATATGGTGCATCTGTAACACGAAACAGGTGTTCATGCGTGTCAGATGTGCTGATATTTGCATGAAATAGCAGGCATGAAAATCACTGAAACTGGTTTTAAAGTTTATTTCATTTAGTTAAGGTGTGGTTTACCTTAGATGAGTTTGTTTCTTCATCAGATTTGGAGAAATATAGCATCACATCACTTGCTCACTAAAGTGAATGGGTGCCGTCAGAATGAGAGTCCAAACAGCTGATAAAAACATCACAATAATCCACACCACTCCAGTCCATCAGTTAACATCTGGAGAACACAAAAGATCAAACTAATCTAGCATTGAGACATTTTTAACTCAAATATTAATCTATAATCCATAATAACTCTTCCTCCAGTGAAAAGGTGTTCTGGTCTGAATCAGGAGAGAAATCTGCACAGATCAAGCAGAGTTTACAAGACAAAACAGCTCTAAACAAATATGTGGCTGGATTTTGATGTGAGAGACAACAGGAGATGCAGTTTTTCACTGGAGGAAGAGTTATTATGGATTATAGACTCATATCCGAGTTAAAAATGTCTTAATGATGGATTAGTTTCAGCTTTGGTCTTCTCCAGATGTTAACTGATGGACTGGAGTGGTGTGGATTATTGTGATGTTTTTATCAGCTGTTTGGACTCTCATTCTGACGGCACCCATTCACTTTAGTGAGCAAGTGATGTGATGCTATATTTCTCCAAATCTGATGAAGAAACAAACTCCTCTATATCTGCGATGGTCTGAGGGTGTGTAAATGTTCAGCTTTTATTATCTTCACCTCTTATAAGTGGGATTAAATGAAACCTTTCCAAAAGTACTATTCATTTCTTTCAAGTTAAATAATTTTTAATGAGGGGAAAATGATCAAGCAAGATTATCAGCATGTATATATCACGATTGTTGCAAGGCTTTTCCGAGAACTGAGACAAGGCCGGTCTGTTGGGTTGAATGGAGACTGAACTTTGAGATCCGACTGTAATGAAATCATAATGCATTACATGCAGATCAAACGTGCGCTTGCTTTTGTTTAAGATGAGGGCGGTGAGCATGTTTCGAGTTTGCGGTAGAGCAGATGTATTTCTGCTGTACCTCAATGTCATGATCTATAAGATTTTCCATCGCAGTCCTGACATGAGAACAGTCCGTCCAGTGACGGTGAGTCATGGGCCGTTCTTTGGGATGGCCGATAGTGACAAATAAACACAGTCGTATATACAGTGAAGTCCAAACGTCTGAGAGCATGCTGAGGATCTGCAGAGCAGAATCATTTCAACCTGGAAGCAAACAGATCATCTTTAAAACGTTAAACTATTGCACATTCTAGGTCACTAATCAAACGAGCATATTTATACTGAAATTCACATCAGTGTTATCATTAATGTAGTATTTAATAATATTTAGAATTTGTCATTTTCCCTTTTCTTTTCAAAGTTCGTAATTTTGTTGAGTTGGTTTTATCTTTTTAAGTATATCTGTTAAGTTTTTCTTATTTTTTTTTTTTATTTCAGTTTTAGTCATTTTGATGTGTTTTTGTTTAGTTTTTTTATATGTCTACTTATTTTTATTTTAGTACTTTTGTTGTGTTTTTGTAGGCTTTATTAGTTTTTTTTTTGTCTATTTAGTTTTTATTACTATTTATTTCAGTTTTAGTAATTTTGTTGTCATTATTATTATTTAAAAAATGTATATGGTTTTTATTCATTTATTTCAATTTGAGTTATTTTGTGTTTTTGTCATTTTTATAATTTTTCTTTAATGCCTATTCAGTTTTCATTATTATTGATTTTAGTTTTAGTAATTTATGCTGTTTTTGTCATTTGCATTTTTTAAATGTCTATTTAGTTTTTGTTGTTTATTTGTTTTAGTTTTAGTCATTTTACTACTGTTGTGTTTTTGTCATTTTTATTCGTTTCTAATTTCTGTTTATTTTTATTGTTTTTTAACAATTGCTATTGGTTTTTATTTCACTTTTAGTAATTTTAGTACTTTTAATAAAATTATAAACGGTTTTGTGTATCCAATATTTACTGAAAGTATACCTTTTATAATAATATTTTATTTCATTATTTCAATGAACATTTATTTTATTTCAATTAACATAAATGTTTTGAATAGTTTGTTAACGAAAATAACACTGATTCATATTAAATTTCCCAATAACATGAAATACCTTCAAATTGTTATGCTTACATCATCTACAAAGTAAAAACAGTTTTTGAGTGATTTAAAATTAAATTCCATTTAGTCATTTAGCAGATGCTTTTATCCAAAAACCAAACATCATAAATGCACACAATGCAAATGCAAAACAAGAACTGTCACATTGCATCAATAATTGCACCGCAAAAAATGATTCTCTTAGTATTTTTGTCTTGTTTTCTAGTATAAATATCCAAACATTCTTGAATCAAGATAAATTACAAGTAAAATGATTTAAGATATTAAGTCTTGTTTTCTGAATTTTGTTAGTTTTTCCTTAAAACAATCATAAATATCTGCCAATGGGGCAAGAAAAATAATCTTGTTTAGCCTTTGAATTCAAATAATTTTTCTTACCACATTGGCAGATATTTTTGCTTGTTTCAAGAATGTTTAGATATTTATACTAGAAAACAAGACAAAAAATACTGAGTAAGAGAATCATGTTTTGCACACAGTTGATGTGTTTTTGTTTTGTCTCTTGAAGATGACGTGAATGGCTTTTACCCGGAGCAGTTTGAGAGCGTAATGGACTTCATCGAAGCCACCATCGGCCGACTGCGCAGATCCTCCGACGCAGACTCGCAAACCAAGCGGGACAGAGGCCGACAGAAAGGAGCAACAAACTCCGAGAGGAGCAGCCGGGGACGGGGAGACCGGAAGAGGAGTCGCGGACGAGGCCGTAAGGAAAGCCGAGACGACAGGGTCAAAGGTCAAGGGCGTGGATGTCTGCTGAAGGAGATCCACCTCAACGTCACAGACCTGGGCTTGGGTTACAGGACCAAAGAGGAGCTGATGTTCCGCTACTGCAGCGGCCCGTGTTTCGACGCCGAGACCAACTACGACAAGATCCTCAACAACCTCACCCACAACAAGAAGCTGGACAAGGAAACGCCGTCTCGGACTTGCTGCCGGCCCATCGCTTTCGACGACGACATCTCGTTTCTGGACGACAGCTTGGAATACCATACTCTGAAGAAGCATTCGGCTAAAAAGTGCGCTTGCGTTTGACGGACGAAACCCACGCATTGCAGTTAATTATTCTCTTACTTAGTATTTTTGTCTTGTTTTCTAGTATAAATATCTAAACATTCTTGAACCAAGATGCAGTTACTTGACAAGTGAAATGATTTAAGATACAAATTTGTCAAAATAGGGCACAATATAGTGTATATTTTCAAGTAATTTTTTACCAGTATATTGAATTTTACATTGTGCATTGTGTTTTAGAGTAAACAGAAATGTCTGTAAAATTAATGGATAATGTGTGTAATGAGCTGCCAGTACTTTTTATTTTAATTTTTTACTATTTTTGTCTTTTCTAAAAAAAAAAAGTAGTTAGTTTTTGCTTAAAACAAGCAAAAATATCTGCCAATGTTGTAAGAAAAATAATCTTAATTCAAAGGCTAAAGAAGAGGACGTTTCTTACCCCATTGGCAGATATTTTTGCTTGTTTTAAGCTAAATTTGTATTTATTTTTATTAATTTTTTTTACAGAAAACAAGACATAATATCTTAAGTAATTTTACTTGTGCAATAAATGCATCTTGATTCAAGAATGTTTAGATATGTATTCTAGAAAACAAGACTAAAATGCTAAGTAAGAGAATAATGTTTTTGCAGAGCGTGAAGCGCTTCAGACTGGGCCGAGGACTCTCGGAAGGAGATCCCAGATGTATCCAGTATTCACTTTGTTACCAAACCACATCGTTTATCCAGCAACAAACACGGTGGGATACGGGAACGTGACGCGCCTGCCGTGGATTATCACGTTTACACACAGAACCACAACGACAGACTCCAGATCTTTAATATCCAGAAAGCTATCTATATATATATAGTATATATGAAAATGTATTTATTGAGATTTAATTAAGTTATTGTTATTTATTGCAATCCATTGTATTAGAGTGTTTGTTTCTCTTATTTATTTAAGGAGGGGGTTTTTGTTCTCTATCTTGGATGGTGCCAAATTTGAGCATAAGTTTTTCAAGAAACCGTTCATAAATTTGTCATTTATTCAAGCTCATGTCGTTCCAAACATGTCGTGACTCACAAAATGAGAGTTTAAAGGTGCGATAGATCGATATATAGATATATACACACACTATGGATTTTTTTTGCCCACCAAATTTAGCCAAAATTTCACTTATCTTATGCTCAGATCTTAAAAAAAAAAAAAAAAAAAAAAAACATTCAGATATTATATATGTGAAAAATAAATAATAACGTTTAAAATATATATATATTAATAATACTTAGTATTAGAAAATCTCTCAAGTCTCATGGTCAAACATGGGGGCTGCCATTTTTTCTAATATTAATTATATTTTTGTAGTAAAATATATTAGAAAAAATTTAAATATATTTTTTATAAATATTATAAAATAAATAAGCACAGAAAATTATATATAAAATATATTTCTATTTTTCTAATATATTTTATTTTATATATTTATTATATATTTTTGTTGTATATAGAATACATGAAATGTTTTAGATCTGAGCATTTTTGTATTTTATATTTGATAATTATTTTTTATATACATTTACATTTATGCATTTAGCAGACGCTTTTATCCAAAGCGACTTACATTGCATTCAAGTTACAGTTTTTACATTTTATCAGCTCTTGCTTTCCCTGGGAATCGAACCCATGACCTTGGCGTTGCTAGCGCCGTGCTCTACTATTTGAGCTACAGGAAGGGCTATATATATTATATATTAATTATTTAATTATTACAAAACAGCTCACACAGAAATCACTTTTCAAATCAAGCAGATTTCTGTTGGTCTGTGTGTCAAAAATAACACAACCCACTTGAACCCATTGTAGAATCTGCATGGGAAAATCTGGCACCCAATCAAAACCAATGGATTTTGCCTGCAGAAGGTAGATCAGGATTTACAGTCATTTGGCACAATGAAAATAGTGAACATAACTTGTGCATGTTATTCAAAGTCTTCTGAAGTCATATGATTGATATGCATGAGGAACCAACCCAAATTTAAGACATTTTTCAATACAAACCTCTAAAATCTTAAGGTTAAACACTGAATAAGACCCTTGTGCCCGGTTTGACATCACTGAATCCAAACCTCCCTGTTTTTTGCATGTCAGATGAAAGATTGCAAAGCATTGCACGACTTCAGAAGACTTGGAAAATAATGCAGAAGTCTTGTTATGATGCTTTCACAATGTCATTTTGCATTAGATCTCCTTTTTGGCGTTTGACAGAAGAAGGTCAAATGGTTTTGGAACGACATGAGCTTTGAGTAAATCGGAGAGAATCTTTAGATGAACGAAAGAAAAGCGGATAATTACGTCCCGTCTGTGACGTTCAGTGATGGAAAAGACGTGTCTCCAGCTCCACCAGACAGTCTGCCGTTGTTTCCTACAACAAAAGAACAGATAATAAGCGGGCAGAGGACCAAGTATTATTGTAGAAAATAAAAAGCTGATGTTGTTCTGCAAAAAGCGAAAGTCTCGATTTTTCCCCGTCATTAAAACAGGCAGCGTGGTCCGTCGTGTGCTCAAGCCGGACCTCAGATGGCTCGTCTCCAATTATCTCTTTAAAATACGGCCTGGCCTGACATGTTTACATCTCACTGTAATGAAATCAGTGCCAGAGACCGCCTACGCCGAGCCGAGCGCCACAAATGGACTGTTTGATCAGAGCAAATAATGTTACATGTGACCTGTTTAAACCCGCCGTCCGCTCGGTCCGGTCTGGAGCGACCGCTGAGGTCAAACCGGCCGTTCATCCATTAATCTGTACGGAGAAGCGCCACGGACCCCTGTCGTTTAAGACCAATTATGTCAAATCAGCTTTGTCAGCTCTAACCGACTTGAAATAAACTTCTCAACAGGATCAATTCTCTCAATTATAGAGCAATCTGGGCCTTCGACTGTAAACAGGGCCTGTAGGAAGAGAAAACGCAGGCCTTTCTGTGCATTAAGCCCAAAGTATACCTTGTTTTTGTACGCATACACATCTTTAGAATTTTATCTTTGAACTTCCATTTTTGTGGTAGCTCTATCCACCTTATTTAATGCAGAAGTAAGCCGTTTTCTATGAATGTGCGAGACTTCCGGTTAGCTGCTGTAGGGAAGCCGCGAGAAGAATAAAGTGCGGTAAACGGTGAAACTGCTTTCTGTGTTCATAATTAAGATAATACATTAAAATAATATACTAAGGTGCACCAATATCAAGCAGCAAAACAAGCAGGTTTGCACAGCTCAAATTAGCAGGAAAATTTAGAAATGCAGCGCCCGCTCTTAAAGTCCTTGCACACTGAGTGTTTTTTTTTTTTTTTGTATTCGTCATGCTTTACTATCAAAATGCTTGCTACAGATGCGAAAACGCAGAAAATCTAACCTGATTTATCTAAAATCTAAACATCGGACTTAAGTGTGCAAAGACCTTTACGGGAAAAATAAGGTGGATATTACCACCGTTAAAGAATGGTGAAGTGGATTTACTTATTGTAGTGTTTAATACAGTTATCATGTGCATTGCAATGTTCAAAGCGGATGTTAATGTTGGGAAGATTTTAAAACAAGCAGTTCATTTATAAACTCGTATGACCTTACGTTCACGCTGTGGAAATACATATGGAAGACAAGTTTCTCCACAAGTTAGAACCGCTAAAAATGTTTCTATACTCTTTTAAACTAAAGCTGGGCTCTTTTATAACTCTCTCACACAAGCGCTTCTCAATGCGTCCGTCTGTTGTTGTTGTTTCAGTCTCCACTATTTTGTTGTTATCGTTGTTCAGTCTCTTTAGTTTCGCTTTCTCCCGTGGGCCAGTGCTGCCACCTTGTGTAACAACTGATTAGTGCAAAACAAATTCAATATGCATGCTCGACCTGAGCGTACAAAAACCTGGTGGTAGCGTTTACATTTCTATTGAAGAAATTTGCATGTAAAAAGCACGTGTAAAAACCGAAGTATACTTTGGGCTTTACTGTTGCATTATGATGCCGTAATCCCTGAACAAATCCCCCCATTTCAGAAGTATCTAGGCCAAACCTCTGTAAAGCACGAGATGCCTCTTTTATCAGGATATATTTCATCAGCTGTTCCTCCTTAATCATGATAAACGTGCTTTGGAGTCGTAGATGTAACCGAAAACACGCGCTCGCTGCGATCCTCTGTCCTGACGCATGACAGTTTGCTCACTGCGTGTAACTTACGTTTGTGGATTCCTCGAAAGAGAACATTCAAGATAAGAGTTCAAATGTCTGCTGAAACTCATTTTCCGTCCTGCAGTGTTCGTCGGTCCTGTGAGACGTTTTGTCTTGTTTTGTGTTACTGAACCAAAGCTCTCTACAGACTTTATTTTTGTACAATATTCATTTTATAACTTTTTACAAAATAAACCTCGTTTCTATCATGCTTTTGTGTGCGTTCATGAATGCATCATCAATGCTCGAGGTTTAAAAATAAAAGAACAGTTAACCAGATACATGAACAGTTCATCCAAAGGTTTCCTTTCGACCAGTGGTTTTTCATTTTATATAAATTGCTCTCCAATAAGATGTTTCTAACAAGTTCTAAACATACGTAGAAAAACACTCATGTTTATTTTTATGTTATATATAAAAATATAAAATAATGAATATATGTTGAAAAATATTTTTTAAAAAAAATACAAAAAAAAAAAGAATTGTACATTTTATATAATGCTATAATGCTATATTTTTTCAGATTTAAAATATTTAATTTGTATAATATTTAGTATTTACTTATATATATATATATATATATATATATATATATATATATATATATATATATATATATATATATATATATATATATATATATATATATATATATATACAGTGCCCTCCATAAGTATTGGAGCAGTAAAGACAAAATTGCTCTGTTGGCTGTGGAGTCAAGACATTTGTAAATATGATTAAAAGATGAATATGAGACAAAACTACAGAATGTCACATTTTATTATTAGCCGTTTCAACTCATACATGTTTTACCAAATAAAAAGAACAGCACTTTTAGAGTTCATCCACTCATTGATGAGAGCATAAGTATTGGGACAGTTGAACATAAGGCAGATATAAAAGATTAAAAGCTATTATTTAGTTGCAGATCCCTTGCACACAATCACAGCAGTGAGTCTGTGGCCCATAGACATCACCAGACTCTTGCTCTCATCCTTTGAAATACTTTTCCCAGCCTTTAATGCAGACAATTCCAATTGTTGCTTGTTTTGGGGAGTTTCTGCCTTTACTCTCCTCTCCAGCTGCTGAAATTCATGTTCAATCAGATTTAAATCTGGAGATTGACTTGGGCAATCTAAGACTTTCCATCTCTTTGCTCTTATAAATTCCTTGACTGAACTGCAGGGTGTTTTGGGTCATTGTCCTGATGCAATATGAAGCACGTCCCAATGAATCTGGTGGCATTTTCTTGAATATTGGTAGGCAAGGTGGTTTTGTACCCTTCCAAATTCATTCTGCTACTGTCATCATACATGAAGTCATCAGTAAAGTTGAGAGGGCCTGTTCCAGAGACAGCATGCATGCCCATGCCATGACACCACCTCCACCATGCTTTACAGATGAGGCTGTATGCTTGGGATCATTTGCAGTTCCCTTTTTTTCTCCACATTAGTGCTTTCCCATCACTTAGATAAAGGTTCATCTTTGTCTCATCGGTCCATAAACACAGCTCCAAAACTCTTCTGGCTCACCTTTGTGCTTTTTTGCAAACTCTACTCTTGCCTTTCTATGTTTGGTGCTGGTCAGAGGTTTGCATCTTGCTGTGTAGCATCTGTAATTCTGTGTCAAAGTCTCCTGAGGACAGTAGATTGTCAGAGCATCACCCCAGCTTTCTGGAAGTTGTTGGTGATTTTACAGACACATCTTTTAGGGTTCATTTTCACAGCTTTTATGATTTGTCTGTCATCAGCTACTGTTGTTTTCTCAGCCGATCAGGTCGTTGTTGGTTGCTGGTGTCGCTGGTGGTTTCCAAACTCTTGATTTCTCCATGCCCTTTGTTTTTGCTAGAGCTCTAACTGACTTCCTCTTTTCTTTTAGCATCCAAATTACTTGCTTTTCTCTCAAAGTCAGCTCCCTCGTCTTCATCCTGGTTTGTGTGTCATCATCGAATGCAAGATTCAGAATACAGAAGTAATGGATATAACTGATACGACACATTCCCTGCTTTTAATATCTGAAGAATTAATGCAACAGGAAACAGCTGATCACTTAGAAAGACCTGTGAGGAAACTGCTCCAATACTTATGCTCTCATCAGATAGAGGGATGAACTCTAAAAGTGCTGAACTTCTTAGCTGCTAAAACATCTATGTGTTGAATCACCCAATAATACAATTCTGTAGTTTTGTCTCATATTCATCTTTTAATCATATTTGTAAATGTCTTGACTCCACAGCCAACAGAGCAATTTTGTCTTTACTGTTCCAATACTTTTGGAGGGCACTGTATATGTATGTATATATACACATATATATATATATATTCATATTCTAGTTGTGTTTTAATGTAGTTATGCTCAGACCTAAAACATTTCATACAGTCTATTATATATGTGACAAAATAAATACTGGTAAAAAAATGTATTATAAATGAAAATAATTTTGTAAATTTATATTATATGATTATAGTTGTATTATATAACATCCTTTTTGTAATTATACCCAATTTTAAAACATTTCATATCACAAAATATAAACAAAAAATCTAGATATTTTTCATTTGATATATTTCTAGTTATGCTTTTCTCTAGTTATGCTCAGATCTAAAACATTTCATATATTATATGTAGCACAATCTAAATACATATATATCAGTAAAAACTCTAATTATAAATTAAGCAAATTTGTAATTTTATATTATAATGATTATAATTGTGTTATGTAAAATCCTTTTTCTAGTTATGCTCAAATCTAAAACCTCACACACACACACACACACACACACACACACAGTAAATTACTACATTTACAACAACATCAACAACAAAAAAATGCTGATATATACAGTAGGATTCCATCATAGTCCAGGGCTTTCAGAAGATCAGTTGTCTGTCAGCTGAAGCTCAGACATGCTGAGAGACATTTCAGGGCTGAGGAGCGGTTTGGAGAGTCGGGATCCGTCCCGCTCAGCTCTAATGCATTCCTGAACAGCAGCCCAGGATTCTATGGTAAACAAAAGCTGGCTGTAAAGCCGGGCCGAGCAGTAAATCTGGGCACTCTGTGGAAATGTTTCCATGGGGCTGCAGAGGTTTGTGAAGAAGCGTCTGGTCTGATCGGACCAGAAGAGGCCTGATCCCACATCCAGACATTTAGATCCAGAACGGCACGAATGAGGACGGATCTGCGGGAAAAATCACACAAATTCCTCAGCTGCTCATGCAGAGAAAGACCTGGACTGCAATATGATGCAGCTTTATAAACACACTGACTGAAGGACGGATGGATAGATAGACAGAACGATAGATAGAACGATGGATGGATGACACATAAATAGAATGATACATGGATGGTTGGATGAAACTATTGAACAATGGATGGATGGACGGATGGAATGACAAATAGAACAATAGATGGATGGATGGAATAATAGGTATAATGATGGATGGATGGCTGGATGGATGGATTGACAGAGAACAATGGATGGATGGCTGGATGGATGGATTGACAGAGAACAATGGATGGATGGATGGAATGATAGATTGAACAACAGATACGTAGAATGGTGGATTGATGGATGGATGAAATAACAGCTAGAACAATATATGGATGGAATGATAGATTGAACAATAGATAGATAGATGGATGAATGGATGGCTGGATGGATAAAATGACAGAACAATAGATAGATAGATGGATGGAACAATGGAATGACAGATATAACAACAGATGGATGGAATGATAGATTGAACAATAGATGGATGGATGGATGGAATGACAGAACAATAGATGGATGGATGGATGACTGGAACGATGGAATGACAGATATAACAACAGATGGATGGAATGACAGATATAACAACAGATGGATGGAATGACAGATATAACAACAGATGGATGGAATGATACATTGAACAATGGATGGATGGAATGATACATTTGAACCAGGGGTGCCGTAACAGGGGGGAAGTTAGGAACGCGATCAGGAGGCCCCGAGTCAATATGCTGTTCAGGGGGCCCAGAAACCATAGCGGAGTCCCTGGATTGAACCATAGATAGGTGGATGGAAGGATGGAATGATAGATTGAACAATAGAACAATAGATAGACAGTTTATAGCTCTTAACTGCAGAAACTCCCAGAGCGTGCTGTTGTTTGCTGTGATCCCTCAATCGCCAATGAAACCTGAAAACATGTCTTACCAATTTACAAATTTTACCAATAGTGTCTTACCAATTTACAAAACTGCAGAGCAGCTGCGATCGCCATTCCTGGACTAGAGAAAAACATGTGTTGGGAAAATCAGACAAGACATAAAGACAGTACAATCTACAGAGTGTGTGTGTGTGTGTGCATGTTTTCATTTGTCAAATATGGCATCAACCCTGAACTCGAGGCTTTGCTCCGCTGACCGCCAGCTATTTTTACACGGTTTGCATTAAGTAGTTACTGTATGTAGTAAAACGCTCATATCAAAAGGCTTACTGATGATGCATACTGTGTATAGGCAAGCAGATGAACCCAGAATATAAACGAAATGCGCAAAGTTTCTCATAGAAAACCATTATAAAGTAAACACGGAACTGTTTAGCGCATTACGTTCATCACATTACGGGCTTATATGCTATAAAGTAAGGATAATCAATAAGGTGTGTACTGACTTTATTCATTTCATATTCATTTAATAAGTGTTTTTCACGTTTTGTCAACGCTGTTTAATGATTGAAATATTGCTGTGGGTGCATATAATATGAATTGCAAATGGCCAAAACTTGCATTTTCTTCACATACCTTTGTTTTATTCATTTGAGAGGTGATTTGAATATTTGCAGCTTGGAAACATGGAAAGCTGACAGGCTTGTGCTGCAGTTCTATGGATGTTTTTGCCCTCCAGGTCTTCGAGCCGGTCGGTGTTCTGTTGATTTGTGCTACTTCCCATTAAAACAGTAGGTAGTACAATTCAACAATGAAAGATGCTACCTGTAAAATTATGCTAAAAACAACAACTTACACACAGTAAGAAATGGTTATAAAAACTGAAACAGAAGTGAAACAAGTAGCAGAAAAGAGGAGAAATCAAAAGTGATACTTCTATCCTTTGCTGGTGTCCCAGCCCGGTGGAGTCGATGGTCTTCACACTCTTCGGTCTTCACACGACGGCTGCTGCAGTAAACTAAGCTTTTTTATACCCATCTAACAAAATACTACTTGAACTTAGCTGGACACACTTTCCTTATTTTTCCACAACAAATGGCCAAGCAAGCGCAGACACTGACAAGATACGCGAGACAGAACGAGACCAAACACAATATTTAATAACATGTTGTTAAAATCAAAAGTGTATTATTTAATGAACTCTCCCCAGCTAACATGAACTAAGAGTTTTATTTTTAAACAAAGATGAATAACGTCTGTAGCAAATGTAATTGCTCATTGTTAGTGTTAATGCACTAGTTAAGGTTAACTAATGAGATCTTATTATAGAGCGTTTATAATTCTTTTGCACTTTAATCTGTTAATTGTTGTACTTTATACATTTTTTGTGTGTATTGCTTTGTTGTGTTTAAATGTTCAGTTCCTTTTGTCATAAACCTGCATTACATTTACATTTAGTCCTTTAGCAGATGCTTTGATCCAAAGTGACTTACCAATGAGGAAGCAATCAAAACCAACAAAAGAGGAATGATACACAAGTGCTGTGACACGTCTCAGTTAGATTAACACACTGCACTAGCAAGGATTGTTTTTTAATTATATAATAAATAAAAAAGAAAGATAGAATAGAAAAAGAATAGAGCAGGCTAGTGTTAGATGCCTTTTTTGCTTTTGTTAACTGTATAATAAATAAGAAGAAAACAAATCAATAGAATACAAAACGATTAGAAAAGCTAGTAAGTTTTTGTTCTTTTTACGAAAACAAGCAGTAAATGAATAGAGTGCAAGTCTAAAAGTGGATAGGTATTGTATTTATTTATCTTTTAAAGAATAGAATTATAATAGAGTGTGCTAGAGTTCGAGGGTCAAATAAAGATGGAAGAGATGTGTTTTTAGCCGATTCTTGAAGATGGTTAAGGACTCAGCTGCTCAGATTGAGTTCATTCCACCAGGAGGGAACAGTTAATGTAAAAGTCTGTGCAAAAGTGTTATAACCACTTTTTTGCAAGTAAATTTCAATATCGTGATAATCACATACAAGCATCAGGACACGGTCATGTGACTCGAAGCTATGCGTTAACCCTCCAGAGTCACAGTGAGCCTCTGATTCTGAAAACAACGTGACAACAAGCCCCAGATATACGATCCACTGACAGGCGCCGCCTCGAACCAAAGCACTCGGTGACATCACCTGCTCCGGCATTCCTGCATTCCCCGGCCCGTATCGGACACTGGGGCGTTTGTTGACATCAGCACTCAGAATAGGCCCCTGGATTAGGCCGCGGCGCTGGGGAAGCTGGGATACTTCACTCTTCACCACGCTTTTCTGATCAGCAGATGATGTGCTTTTGAGGGTTCCGCAGCTGCAGATATCCAGAGGATTATTATTCCGAGCGCTATCCAATAACACGGCAGAAATGTGGGTAAATCCCTGGACACGTTTGTTTGTCCCTGCAGGACAGACTCCGGACACAAGAGGCTTGAAGCAGAGGAAAACTCAAATGCATTAGTGGCTCTCTGAGAAACGATAGTGTTTCAAGATCTCGTCTCGTGTTTTAAAAAGCAAAAGCGTCCTGTAGGTTAGCCAGAGGGTACATTCCATTCGGTTGTAATGAGCGGAGACACATAATCCACATCTACTGCAGCTCGTTCTTCAGCGGTGGCATCATCTTCATCCACCGACGTTATTGATGTGCACTTATGCAACCCATCTAAAAGTAGATGTTTACAATCGGAGCATTTCGATTATGCACCTGCTTTAAAAAGCCTAAGCTGCATCAGCATTAATAATGTGGCCTAATTATTCATGTCTGGTGCGCTTTTCTTTTGCATTATTTTTTGTTTTTCAGACTATAATCATGAATCTCATAGAAAAATATAAAAAAATTCACCACCAAAAAATAAATAAATGAAATGTTAAAAAATTATAAATAATATATAAAAAAATATAAACATAAGTAAATAAATATAAAAAATATATATAAAAATGACATATATACTGTGTGTGTATGTATATATATTCCTCGTTATTGTAATGATTTTTTATTTTAACTGCAAAGTATTGATGCATTATGGAAGTACTTATTGTACTTTAATTAAATTGCTGATTTAGATAATTTATCATCACTAATTATTTATATTTATTTAAATAATACTTATGTGCCCACACATTTGTGAACAAAATAAAAATTAAACAAAATGTATAAATGTGTATTTTTTTCAAATTCATATAAATAATGATGACAAATTATTTAAATGAAATATTAATGACAGTAAAACAAGTACTAATATGATATATTAATAAGTCAAAATTCATAAAATCACGATATGCATATATATATATATTTTTTATATATATATTTGTTTTATTAATATAAATAATGATGACAAATTATTTGTCACACACACAAATTATTTTAATAAAAAAAAAGCTATCCAAATATCATGTAACCCGATTATCACTCATTTCAAATATAATCTAAAACACTTTTACACAAATAATGACAAAATGAAAGTAAAGCATTATTGTTAACAACTTGAAGCCATTAAAAATTACTTGAAAGCAGTGTTTATTTATATTTAATTATTTATACGCTATTATAGTTTTTATTCATATTTTGAATTTGTTTTTATCTTTATAATTTCAGTTTGTATTTTTTATTTTATTTACATTTTTGTAATTTCGCTATGTGCTTTTGTCAGGTTTTTTAATATTACTATTTAGGTTTTTTTACTTTCCAGTTTGTAAACTCAAACTTATTTCAGTCACTTGTCAAGGCAACATTTCTCATTTTTGTTTGGTTTTTTATCTAATATTTATATTTTATTTCAGCTTTATTTCATTAACAAGAAAAAAATCTTTTTAATAGTTTGAGCTCAGTTTTAATAGTTTGTTTTTAGTTTCATAAAAAAATTGTTTAACCTATATATATATATATATTTTTTTTTTTTTTCTTTTTATTCATATGACAAATTATTTAATTTAAATGAGCTATTAAAACAAGTACTAATATGATATACAAACCCGATTTCAAAAAAGTTGGGACACTGTACAAATTACGAATAAAAAAGGAATGCAATAATTTACAAATCTCATAAACTTATATTTTATTCACAATAGAATATAGATAACATATCAAATGTTGAAAGTGAGACATTTTGAAATGTCATGCCAAATATTGGCTCATTTTGGATTTCATGAGAGCTACACATTCCAAAAAAGTTAGGACAAGTAGCAATAAGAGGCCGGAAAAGTTAAATGTACATATAAGGAACAGCTGGAGGACCAATTTGCAACTTATTAGGTCAATTGGCAACATGATTGGGTATAAAAAGAGCCTCTCAGAGTGGCAGTGTCTCTCAGAAGTCAAGATGGCAAGAGGATCACCAATTCCCCCAATGCTGCGGCGAAAAATAGTGGAGCAATATCAGAAAGGAGTTTCTCAGAGAAAAATTGCAAAGAGTTTGAAGTTATCATCATCTACAGTGCATAATATCATCCAAAGATTCAGAGAATCTGGAACAATCTCTGTGCGTAAGGGTCAAGGCCGGAAAACCATACTGGATGCCCGTGATCTTCGGGCCCTTAGACGGCACTGCATCACATACAGCAATGCTACTGTAATGGAAATCACAACATGGGCTCAGGAATACTTCCAGAAAACATTGTCGGTGAACACAATCCACCGTGCCATTCGCCGTTGCCGGCTAAAACTCTATAGGTCAAAAAAGAAGCCATATCTAAACATGATCCAGAAGCGCAGGCGTTTTCTCTGGGCCAAGGCTTATTTAAAATGGACTGTGGCAAAGTGGAAAACTGTTCTGTGGTCAGACGATTCAAAATTTGAAGTTCTTTTTGGAAAATTGGGACGCCATGTCATCCGGACTAAAGAGGACAAGGACAACCCAAGTTGTTATCAGCGCTCCGTTCAGAAGCCTGCATCTCTGATGGTATGGGGTTGCATGAGTGCGTGTGGCATGGGCAGATTACACATCTGGAAAGGCACCATCAATGCTGAAAGGTATATCCATGTTCTAGAACAACATATGCTCCCATCCAGACGTTGTCTCTTTCAGGGAAGACCTTGCATTTTCCAACATGACAATGCCAGACCACATACTGCATCAATTACAACATCATGGCTGCGTAGAAGGAGGATCCGGGTACTGAAATGGCCAGCCTGCAGTCCAGATCTTTCACCCATAGAAAACATTTGGCGCATCATAAAGAGGAAGATGCGACAAAGAAGACCGAAGACAGTTGAGCAACTAGAAGCCTGTATTAGACAAGAATGGGACAACATTCCTATTCCTAAACTTGAGCAACTTGTCTCCTCAGTCCCCAGACGTTTGCAGACTGGTATAAAAAGAAGAGGGGATGCCACACAGTGGTAAACATGGCCTTGTCCCAACTTTTTTGAGATGTGTTGATGCCATGAAATTTAAAATAAACTTATTTTTCCCTTAAAATGATACATTTTCTCAGTTTAAACATTTGATATGTCATCTATATTGTATTCTGAATAAAATATTGAAATTTGAAACTTCCACATCATTGCATTCTGTTTTTATTCACAATTTGTACAGTGTCCCAACTTTTTTGGAATCGGGTTTGTATTAATAGGTCAAAATTCATATAAAAATCAAGATATATATACTGTATGCATATATATATATATACACACACAGTATAATATTTATTTAATTTATTAGTTTTTCATGCAGTGAAATATGACATGGATATGAGATATGTTTCATGAGATTCACCAACAAACATCTTGATTGCTAATGACGGAAAAAAAGAAAGAAAAAAAAAGATTGTTAATGGAAAAGAAAAAAAGAATATTAAATCACACTAAATATTCAACCAACAGAAAACAAATCTTCTCTCAGACACAATGAGATCCTGAAGAGCTCGAGCTTTAATAACAAACGAAGTATCTAAAGATTTTTTTCAAATAAATATTTATAGAGCGCCGTGACTCGGGGGAAGTCGAGGAGTCGTTCGGGGAGCATTCAATGGAAAGGAATGTGTTGTGATAGCGTGACGTCCCGTATGTTTACACGCAAGAGCGTCACGCAAACATGTGATCTGACACACCGATACGTACGTCTACTGTCATTCAGCTCCGAGCAAAACATAATAAATATCCAACTCTGCTTTTCAACCCACAATACCAAAAAAAAGACAGACAGAGAGTATTTGTACGAGAAACAGGCCACACAACAGGTTTATTTATAATCTAGCAGACAAAAATACTAAAGAATCAGTCAAAATATTAAATCAGACAATAATAAATCATCTGTATGAGCTGTAAATGACATTTAACAAAAAAAAAAAGACCAGTTTTACTACAACACACTGTATTTTCTGCTCAGATTCAGACTTAGCACTGTCCGTTTTCACGAGGTTTGGAAAGTGTGCGGGAGAATCTGTCCGAACGGACGAGGAAATCTCCTCAGATCTTGCGCTTCTTCCATTCGGGCTGATCTTCGTCGACCTCCTCTTCCTCCTCCTCAGCAAACAGCGGCTCCGGCTGCGTTCTGTCAGAGAGAAACACGTCGTGAGACACGTTCAGATCTCAGGATCTGCGGCCCTCTGACAGAGAGGATGATGGGAGATTAATCCAGTTCCCTACTTTCAGTCAGATCACTGATTAAAATACAACATCTGCTGTGAGTCACAGAAGGACATCCACACACACACAAACACACGCACGCACACACACACACTCACACATAAATAAATGCACACACACACTGACACACACACAAATAAACACATGCACGCACGCACACACACACCGACACATTAATTTATTTTTAATTTTTTTTTTTTTTTTACTTTCCAGTTTGTAAACTCAACGTTATTTCAGTCACTTGTCAAGGCAACATTTCTCATTTTTGTTTGGTTTTTCATCTAATATTTATATTTTATTTCAGCTTTATTTCATTAACAAAAAAAATGTTTTTAATAGTTTGATTTTTGTTTCACTTCAAAAAATAGTTTAACCTAAAAATATATAGAACAAAAAATATACAGACATATTAAAAAAACTAAAACTAATAAAAATGGCAAAATAACAAAACAAAAAAAAGAAATTGCTGTTTAAATTCAGCTCAGAGATGAATCTGAGACGTGAAGTGTCTGCTCTCTGATTGGTCTGACACCTGTAAGAGGACGAATGAAGCAGAAATACAAAGACTACAGCGCTGACCTCGATTCACACCTCAGCGTCTCCAGTGTCAGTGTGTAGTGTGTGTGTGTGTGTGTGTGTGTGTGTGTGTGTGTTCAGACACGGCACGAGAGTAACAGGATCATTAGCTCTGTGTTCATTACTGCTCTCCTCTAATGATGAAGATCCAGTTACACGAACACACACCTGAGACGCCAAACAGCATCACTTTACTGCCTTCTGTCTGAAGAGTTTCCATTTCATCAATAGCATCTTTAATGTTTTTAAAACAATCTTCTAAAAATATTCGTTTAATATTTCTGCAAATTATAAACAGGTTTTATACATTTTTATCAAATGGCTTTATAAATTCAATCATAAATTTAAAAGTGTTGGGCATTTTGTTTGCGAATCATTTTGAGAATGTTTGTTTTTCCATGTACTATAATTAACTAATAATATTTTAAACCGACACTGACTAATCAACTGAAATGCAATCCATTGCTGAAATTAACAGAAATTAAAAGCACATTTTGGGGATAGATGGATAAATAAATAAAACTGGAAAACAAAAAAATCTTGAATCAGACTAAAACTGATCATTAAAACAGTCATAACTACAGGCAATGCCAATATATATCTGATATATCTCCAAATCTAATTCTTCTGTTATGAAATAATAAAATAAAATATGCAAAACAAAACGGCAATAAATAAAACAGTACTAATTATGACTGATACCAATATATTTCCAGAAATAATTCTTAGAAAATAATAATAAAAGAAAATAGAAAAAAAGAAAATGTTGAAAAGAAAATAATGACAGTAATCTTCTAAAAAAACTAAATTAGTCTCATTTTCAGCATCACATGCAACAGTTTTTTTATTACCCCCCCCCCCCTTTTTAAGCAAACATGGACAACAAAATACAAATTCAGAATTAGACTGATATTGATAATTAAAACAGTCCTAATTATGGCTGATATTAATATGATCACCGATATATTTACAAAATGTAATTAAATTAAATAATTTTGGTTCACCGGGTCAAATGCAACAGTTTTTAAAAAATAAATAAAAAAAACATAATTACGGCCGATACCAATATGGTCACTGATATATGTCCAGATATAATGGTGGTGTAATGCAGGCAGGATTCAGGCCTCAGCACTGATCTAAACAGTAGCACAGAACTCTGTTCTCGTCACACACAGGGTTTGTTTCTGGACCCAACAGACCACCACTGAAACAGATCCAAGTGTTATTCTCCAGATAAACATCCAACAGAAGAGATGAGCAGATAAAAACCTGACCGCTTCTTATCGGCCAGCATATTTGAGGACCACACGCTCCCGCACACGGCCAGAATGTAAATACAGCCGCTCGCTTTTACTACATAAACACAACATAAAGCTGGGATTTCCATCTGCATTCAGATTCCAGCCCAGAAAGCCTTTCATGGAATCAGTCGTCTCACGACAGCAGCGTCCTTCACTCAGATCTTATTTTAGTATTTCAAAAAAACTAATATGGAATCAGGATGCAATCCATCACTGGAGTATGAAGAAAATCATAACAAAAAGATTGTATTTTTGGCAACGACTGTGGATGTTTTATCTGATGATAATCTGCATATTACAGAGTCTAAGATAAGGAGTGATTTAACGTTTAGAACTTAACCTGGAGGATTTTGACTTTTACCAAAATAAAGAAAATATTAAATAAAAATAAATTATGTATTGAATTGTATTTTTGCCAATGATTGTGGATGTCTTATTTGAAAGCTTGATGATTTTGTCTTTTTCTACCAATAAATGTTACATTAAAAACAGCAATAAATTAAACGCAAAAATATATATGCAGTTATTTATATAATACATAAATTTAAAAAAAAAGAAATGTATGCAATCCATCTACAGTATGAAGAAAGTACAAATAAATTGCATTTTTGGCAACGACTGTGGATGATATGATAATCTGCATTGTACTGGAAAACCCCAAAAGCACAAGATGAGGAATGATTTGTTGATTTTACTAGACATGATAATATTCAGACACTTACAAATGTGTGAAAGTCTTTGTATTTGATGCAAATCATACATGCAGGTGTGCTACCATGCTTTTGTATTTTGTCCCGTAATGCAATGCCATCCAGGCATCTGTAGGTGCTGCAGTGCTGTTCGGGTCAGTGTGTTTGTTATTTGTCTGTAACCGGAGAACATGAACGCATCTGTGAGCTGAGGTGTGACACACAGGTGTCAGGTGAGCTTCAGTCTTCACACCTGTCTCACCTGTACCTGATCTCCAGCCGAACCCGTGCACCTGCCAGACCACATCATACAGCAGCATCGCATGCATTCTGCACATAAAAGCAATCCCATCAGGCACCAGTCTGAACTCCATTCAGCTAATGTTGACAAATGTGGATTGTAACGAATCAATTCTATTCAATACTGAAAATAAACCAATAAAAATAGTTCAAATTCTATTCAAACTGTATTGATGAACGAATGAATTATGAAAATATGTGTCCCTGGAGCAACAAAAGCAGTCATGAGTAACACATGTATATTTGTAGCAATAGCCAACAATACATTGTATGGATCAAAATTATACATTTCTCTTTTATGACAAAAATCATTAGGATATTAAGATCATGTTCCATGAAGATATTTAGTACATTTCCTACCATAAATATATCAAAACTTCATTTCTGATTAGTAATATGCATTGCTAAGAACTTCATTTGAACAACTTTAAAGGAGATTTTCTCAATATTTAGATTTTTTTGCTCCCTCAGATTCCAGATTTTCTAATAGTTGTATCTCAGACACATAATGTCCATCATAACAAACCATACATCAATGGAAAGATTATTTATTCAGCTTCAGATGATGCATAAATCTCAATTTCAAAAAATGTACGCTTAAGACTGGTTTTGTGCTCCAGGGTCACATGTATGATATATTTATTTTTTAAGCATATTTTAGTGTGTTTCTTTGTAAAGAATAATGGAAATTATGAAAATGCTTGTTTCTGTATTTGGAATATTATAAAGAAGTGAAAAAATTATTATAAACCAAATTTTATAAATCAAAAACTTTAAAGCAATTTTTTAAAAGAATTTAAAATGTATTTTTATTCCATCCAGGAAAGAGATGTAAACAGAGTCTTCAAGAGACCGAATCCTCGGAAAGCAGCTGGACCCGGCTCACAGATATCTTTAAGACCTCTTTGGAGATATGCCATGTGCCAGCCTGCTTCAAGACCTCCAGCATCATCCCCGTCCCTAAAAAACCCAGGATCACAGGTCTAAGTGACTACAGGCCTGTCACCTGACATCTGTAGCAATGAAGTCCTTCGAGCGTCTTGTATTGTCCCACCTCAAATCCATCACAGACCCTCTCCTGGACCCCCTGCAGTTTGCCTACAGAGCCAACAGGTCTGTAGATGACGCAGTTAACATAGCTCTCTCTGCACCTGGACTCCTCAGGAACGTACGCCAGGATCCTGTTTGTGGACTTCAGCTCTGTGTTCAATACAATCACACCGGCTCTGCTACAGGACAAGCTCTCCCAGCTGAATGCGCCTGATTCCACCTGTAGGTGCATCATAGACTTCCTGTCTGACAGGAAGCAGCATGTGAGAATGGGTAAACATGTTTCTGACCCCCGAACCATCAGTACTGGCTTCCGTCAAGGCTGTGTTCTTTCTCCTCTCGATACACCAACAGCTGCACCTCCTGTCACGAGACGGTCAAACTACTGAAGTTTGCGGATGACACCACCCTCATTGGGCTCATCTCTGATGGGGATGAGTCTGCCTATAGGTGTGAGATTGACCATCTGGTGACCTGGTGCACAACCTGGAGCTCAACGCTGTAAAAACTGTGGAGATGACTTCAGGAAGAACCCATTATCTTGTGTAATTCTCCAGTGGAAACTGTGGACTCTGTCCGTTCCTGGGCACCATCATCACCCAAGACCTCAAGTGGGAGCTCAACATCAGCTCTCTAATTAAAAAAGCACAGCAGAGGATGTACTTTCTGAGGCGGTTGAAGAAGTTTAACTTGCCAAAGACAATGATGGTTCATTTCTACACTTCCTTCATTGAGTCCATTCTCACTTCCTCCATTACCATCTGGTCTGCTGCTGCCACTGCTAAGGACAAAGGCCGACTGAAACGTGTTATTTGCTCTGCTGAGAAGATAATCGGATGCAACCTTCCACTTTTTGAAGCACTCCCGTCTGGCAGAAGACTGCGGTCCATCAGGACCAGGACCTCACGCCACAAAAATAGTTTCTTTCCATCCCTAACTGTCCTTATTAACAATACCCAGGACCCATCAGGGACACGGACATCACACTTTACAATAAGAAACACACCTCGGACTGTAATCAGTGGCACTGGCTCCTCACTGCACATCTTGCACAATGTTCAGAAATGTACTGCCCCACTTTACATATTCTGCACAAATGTAGAGAAAATGCTTTTTAATGTTTAAAATGTTTATTTTGTATTTTATATTTAAATTTTATCTTCCTAAATTGATTGTTACCGCATTGTTTTTATGATTTATTTTTGATTTTCTGTTGTCTTGTCAAGCACCGATTTACCAAGACACATTCCTCGTGCATGTACTGTACTTGGCAATAAACGTGATTCTGATTTTACAAACTTTTAAGTATGATTAAAATGATGTATTTTTTCATATTAAAAGTTAAATGTGAAATACATTGTCAATATTAAGTTAAAAACACTCTTATTTTGTTTGTAAAAATTATGGAAATACTTTTATATATTACAATAAACAATAAATAAACAAAAACTTAAATGCAAATGCTAAAACTAAACTGAACATGATACTTAAAAAGTTAGTGTTAAAAATAACATCTGAAAAGGACATTTAAAAATATATATATTGTAGCTATAAAAAATATATATAAAAAAAAAAAAAGAAAAAAAAAAATATATATACAAATGAAATGGATATTTTTTCTATACTCCCAGAAGGGAACAGCACTAGTGGATCTGTCAGTCTGCGTGTCCCAAAAGCATCTAGTTCTGGGAAACGCAGCCGGGTCTCTGTCTTACTGTTCATAGGCCGGGGCGACCCAGTACGGGTTCTCAGCCGCTTCTTTGGCGTGACGCAGGATGGCCTCTCGCGGGTTGCTGTCATCAGTTTTGTCCAGGGCGATGTTTTTGACGATGAAGGAGGACAGTGTCCCGCCGTGAGCCGCCACACGACCGCCTCGACCTGCCCCGGGACAGAAGCAGAGATCAGAGCAGAATCACAGATAATCACACCCCCAGCACTCACAGGCAGTGTTCGGGAGCCTTACTGTTAAAAGTAATGCGTTACTCCATAAAAAAGTAACTAATTATGTTACTTAGTTACTTTTTTTTTTGGAAAGTAACACGTTGTTACTTTTGAGTTACTGTTTAAATCTGGGCAGGGCTTGCTTGTTTGTTTTTAATATAAAAAGTTCTTCTTGTACAAATGTAAAAGCCCTTTCACACCAAAAGTGAAGTGAATCCACCTCAGACTGAAGGAAATATAGATTCAGGTCTGTACAGTAGAGGGCGCAGCTCAAACTAATCACATGAAGAATATGACGCAGGAGAAGAAAGTTCAACACTATTCAGCAATAACTACAATCAAACAAATATGGGAGGAGTCACATGATGTGCTCATGAACCTAGTCACACTCGAGCAGAGCTCCGTACGTTTGGCCTCTTTTTGCTGATTTTTTTTCATTTTGTTTTAAGTTTTATTCATTGGTGGTGCTTTACCTGATGGCATACAGTCGTAAACAGCAGGAGTTGTCTCTGATTAAGAAGAAATCCAAGCCACCGACCGCGAGCGATATGATGGACATGATGGCGAACACTGTTACACACTTTGAGGACATTCTAAGAACCGAGTTGCCGGCGATGCGGAATGAGTTCGCTTCTCACATGTCAGTTGTTCAGTAACTATGCTCTAAACTGGATCTTCTTACAAGGGAGATGAGAGAACAAAAAGTTGTCGCAGATCACGATAGGCGCATAGCCGCGCTCGAGCAACAGGTTGTGGACTTACAGGATCACAATAGGCGCAGCGATCTGCATCTGGTTGGATTGCCTGAAGGTTCTGAAAAGGACGACTCTATGGGCTTTTTGAAAAGATCGCTACCGACGTGGCTCCCGTCTCTGGCGGGCGAAGAGATTGAAGTGGAGCGAGCGCATCGCATGTACACAAGGCTCTCCTCAGATCGCGCTAAACCACGGGTTTTCATCTTTAAACCGCTGCGGTACACGAACAGGGAGCTCATTCTTCAGGCCGCGAGACTTCACGCCCCGGTGAAAGCTTCCGACGGAGCAACGCTGTCTTTCTTTACAGATTTTTCTCTGGTTACCGCAAAAAAAAGAAGTGCATTTGCGCCAATTAGGAAGGAGATGAGAGACGCTGGCATCCAGAATTTTCTCCTTTATCCTGCAACGCTGAAGGTCATTCTCAATCAAGGTGAACCTAAAATGCTACACTCCCCAGAAGAAGCAAGAGATGTTCTCAGATCATATTCATCCACCAACTCTGAACTCCAGCTGGACATTTGCTGTCTAATCGGAGAAGAGATGCTCTAAATGCTTAGGTGACTGTGTCTTTCGCTGTTCACTTTAATGTTCACTTCTTAATTCATAGTTCATTGTGCATACAGTATCGCTAACTGATTATAATATTTTAGTTGTTTTAGTTGTATTCTTTATCTCTCTTCTCTTTTTAAAAAAAATAGAAATACTACCTAGTCAGTATGTGACCATGGGGCCAGATGTTGGTGCTTCAGTAATGTGCAGGTTTCTGTTGACTCCACGGACCATATTAAGAGGTGCTGGCAGATCAAGGCTTGTTCTTGGTTTGATCTGCCATAGTTCATGAGAATGTGTTTATGTTTTTTTGAATGGTAACGGGGAGGGTGGGGGTGGTTTAATGGTAGACTCAACTGGTTTTATTTTCACTTGTATTTTGTCTTATTATGCAGTAATTCTGTTTGATACCTATGACCGACCTTAATATTCTGAGTTGTAATATTAATGGCCTAAATGGCCCTCACAAACATACAGGTTTTCTGGATTTATTGAGAAGAAGAATTGATATAGTGTTAGTTCAAGAATCCCATTTGAAAGAGGAGTATATACGCAGGTGTAATAATAAGTTTTATGAAGTGGTATCTCACTCATCTTCATATACTAAAACCAAGGGTGTCCTAATACTGGTGCGGAGGACTTTAAATAGTTTGGCTCACTTTAGTTGGCAGAGTTTCAGAGCTTTAATGGGTTTGGTAATGATCTTGTTAATGTTTTAGTCACAACCTCTGTTGTTAATGGCTAGTTTTTTGTCAGCTTGCCGCTGGTTTGGAAGACGAGGAAGGAGTGGAAGAGTTTAGTAAGTCACGTGATCTATATACCCGCACGTAGAGATCTTTGATGTATTAGACACATTAGTTTATTAGTGTGTGCTTTTCCTGTATGTTTTGCTTTGTATATTTACTGTAGTTTATGACGCTTTTGCGTTGAAGACTTTTTCTTTTATACCTTTACTTTAATAGTTTAGGGGATTTGGGAATTAGTTAGTACAGTATGTGGGATTCTTTTATTATTTTTATTTTATGATTTAAGCGCCACTTTAACTTCCCTTCTTTTCCTTTGTCTTGTTTAACTACTGATTTCTTGGGAACAATAAACTTTTCTTGAGGTGTAATTTGTGTCACGTGTTCCATTGCCATCTATTTCCCTGGCTTATTTCTTTAATATGTCATCTTAATGTTACCTCTTTCAAATCCTAGACTAAATTTACATCAGAGACGTAACAATTACTATTTTAGAGTTACTATTCTAGAACAGGAATATTGTATTTCTCTCGGTTTATGCCCCTGGTACTCCTGACCCTACTTTTTTCTCTGTTTTGTCAACCTATCTCTTGAAGTTTTCAGATTTTGAAATTGTATTGGGTGCAGATATGAATTCTGTAATGTTGCATATCCTAGATAGATCTGGACCAAAGGAATCACTCTCAAGCTTTGTGTTCTGACAAACTTTGGCAATGTGTAACCTCATCCTCGTTGGTGGACAGTTGGCGTTTATTAAACCCTTCTGCTAAGTCTTTCACTTTCTTTTCTGCTACTCACAAATCCTATTCGTGAATTGACTATATTTCAATTTCTACTTCTTTATCTTCAGCTGTTCGTGATGCTGATATCTGTTCCTTATCTCTGTCAGATCATGATGGAAATTTGTGCAGATTATCTTTGATCTCTTGGTCATCTCGTGCCACTTGATGGCGGTTTAACCCTAAATTGTTACAGGATGAAAACTTTTGCAGTCAATTCAGAAATAAATTTGCTGTTTATTGAAATTAACCAAGGTTCAGTGGATGATCCTCGAATACTGTGGAATGCAGTTAAAGGGTTTATAAGGAATAACTCAATTTAATATGCCCCTTTCCTTCAGACAAACCGACACAAAAAGATAGTTGAACTGGAATCACAGCTCCAGAATCTGACTAGAGATAATCAGCTTTGTTTCTCAGACAATAAACTCAGTGTATCATGGCGGTTAGGTCCAAACTCAATATATTACTGAGATCCAGGGCAGAATTCCTGACCCAAAGATCCAGACAGAATTATTATTTTCAAGGGAGTAGACCAAGCCACCTTTTAGCCCTAAGATTACGCAACAATGAAAAGTTTGCTAATATTTCAGCAGTGAAATCCCAATCGGGGCTCATTATGACAGACCCAAAAGACATTAATATTGCCTTTCACTCTTTTTACTCTAACCTCTATACTTCTTCCGCTGATGGTGACCCTGACTCTTTTGCATCTTTTCTGTCTAATCTTGATTTACCTAGGCTGTCAGATTCAGATTCAGAATACCTGGCTGAACCGATCTCTCTTCAGGAGCTGGAGTCAGCAGTTTGATCTATGAACAAGGAGAAATCCCAGGAATAGATGGCATTCCAATCTAATTGTATACTACTTTTGGTTGGATTTAGGCCCCCTCATGTTAGATATGATACATTTTTCAGTTGCTCAAGGCTCATTTCACCCATCTATTAATATAGCTGTTTTATCTCTCTTATTAAACAAAGATAAAGATCCGACTTCCTGTTCTAGTTACCGGCCACTTTCTTTGATAGGGACTGATGTTAAATTATATGCTAAAGTACTATCTCGTCGTCTAGAGAAATTTATGAATAGGCTCGTTCATCATGGCCAAACAGGATTCATTAGATCTCGCTCAGCTTCGGATAACTTACGCAGGTTATATCATATTATTAATTCAAAGAATAGTTTGTCCTCTCCTTGCGCAGTATTATCTCTGGATGCGATGAAAGCTTCAGCTAGAATGGAACTATTTCTGGGCGGTTCTACAGCATCTGGGTCTGGGATGGAGTTTCATAAATATGATAAAGGTTCTGTATGCCAATCCAGCAGGCACTGTTCTCTCAGGTGCTGTTCGCTCTAACCCATTCTTTATACATCGAGGTACTCGTCAGGGTTGCCCGCTGTCTCCTCTGTTATTTGCCCTATCCTTGGAACCCTTAGCTCAAGCGGTCCGACAATCTGAAACTATTTCTCCCATAAATATACGGAATACTCATCATCATATTTCTGTTTGCTGATGATATCTTATTGTTTTTGGAGAAGCCGTCACATTCTATTCCCCGTGTGTTGAATTTATTTGACCATTTTGATCTCTCTCTGGGTCTAAAATTAATTGGAGTAAGTCATGTTTACTTCCCCTCAATTCTAAATTTGATTCCATGTCCCTTTCTATATCTATTCCATTGGTTCAATACCTTAAGTACTTGGGGATAGATGTTTCTCCTTCCCTGCAGGAAATCGTCTCAAAAAACTAAAATGGTATTCTAGCCAAAGTATCCTCAGATTTGGAAAATTGGTCTTGTTTTCCTACTTCTTTTCAGGCCCGTATATCAGATTAAAATTAATGTTCTCCCACGTATTAATGTCTTTTCTTCCATGATTCCTCTCGCTCCACCGGTTGGCTACTGGAACAACTAGATGCGTGTGTTTCATGGTATATATGGGATGGAAACGTCCTCGTATTAAACTGACTACCTTACAACGATGTAGATTACATGGAGGTCTTTCTTTCCCTAATTTTAGACTGTATGCTCAAGCCTTTGTGCTGATGCTTCTGTGTCTTGGAGAGTAATTGAGGAATCTATTGTTTATCCGTATAAACTGAAGCATCTTGTTTTTTTCGGGAGTTCTGCTTAGGCAGTGTAAATCTCAGTTTGGTCCCATTGTAACCCATCTCCTCTCCACATGGAGGGATGTTGAAAGACGTTCACAACTATTTTCCACAATAATAACCTTTTGTCAGGCAGAACTCCATTTCATTGTCTGCAATGGACTCATAATAAAGTAAGCACTCTGGGAGATATCTATGATGATAGTGGCTTAAAATCCTTCCAGAATCTCAAAACTCAATATAATCTGCCAGGCACCTCCTTTTTTATGTATTTGTGCATTAGATCGGCGCTACGGGTGTATGGGGTGCCTTGGAGCTCTCTGCCTGTTCACTCTTTGAGCTAATCCTTCCTTCTGAGGAATCTCCCTCCTCTGCTTCAGTCTTCTATCTCTTTCTTCTTGAGCATTCATACAAACCTTTATCTATTACTCCTTGGGCTAAGGATCTTAATGAGGATGTGCATGTTTTATTTTCCGATCAGGTATGGGGTATGTTTAAATTGTCTTCTAAAGACCCTAATCACCAAATGATTCATTGGAAATTGCTGCATAGGGTTTACTTGACTCCAATGAAACGCTTTTATATGAATCTGTCGTCTTCTCCCAAGTGTAATCTCTGTTCTCAAGGAGTTTTAGGGAGTGCCCCTCTCTCTCACCTTTTTGAGCTCTCACAGGACCTATCATATTTGTTGGGTACTGAGATATGTTTGACTCTGTGCCATTTTTTCATGAATGACTTTTGGGACTTCACCTTGCCCGTCCAGCCAAGATCTTTACTGTTAGCTGCTCTCACAGCAGCAAAACAATTGCTGGTCAACCGCTGGAATCCTCCTCACAGAATGGACAGATGAACCTGGACGGTGTATTTGTTGGACATCATCTCGATGGAACTCTATTTCTCGTATACTAACGTGAAAACTGTAAATTCATGGCATTCAGCTTTTAATGTTGTCTTTTATAAAAATTATTGTATTGTTATTTATCTATTAATATTCATTTATATATTTTTATTATTGTTTTTAAATCTACCAAGGGGTGGGATGGGTTTGGGTTAATTGAAACTCAAATATAAATATTCTAATAGTTTGAGATACTGATTTTTGACTTTCATCAGCTGTAAGCTCTAATCATCAAAATTAAAACAAAATAACTTTTGAAATGTTTTACTTTACATGTTATGAATCTAAAATATATGAAAGTTTCACTTTTTGAAATAAGTTACAAGAAAAAATGTACTTTTTCACGATATTCTCATTTTTTTTAGATGTACCTGTATATTCATAATCATACTTAAATATTATAAATATATATTAATATTTATTATGTATATTTTTTTTTTTATATAAATACTGTGTATAAATGAACAAATTCTTTGATTAATTAATATTAATGTAGCATATTTTATATTTGTGGAAACTAAGATACAGTTTATAATTATATTATATTTAAATATAAATATGTATTCATATTTATTGTTTATATTAATAAAAAAAAATACTACATATAAATAAATTAATTGACTTATAAATTAATATATAAAGTGAATATAAAAATACTAATGTATTATTATTAATGTAAAATATATATACACACACACACACATATATATATATATATATATATATATATAATATAGTAATATAGTATAAGACAGACAGACACATAGACAGATAGATATACAGACAGACAGACAGACAGATATTTTAATATCCCAGAATTCACTAAACTGGAGTAATGTTGTTTTGTAGTTATTGATAAACATATATTAAATTTTTTTTGAGCCTTTCATTCCTGTAGGATTCAATGTCACTTCCTAGATGTCACAAATGTAAGGGATGCCAGATTGTTTAACAGTGGAAACATTGTGCAGGACCAAACTGCACGCAAAATATGGGCCCTAATTATGAAAAAAAAAAATGTTGATTGTCAACACATGTATATGTAACAGAAAGAATGAGGGATTTGTGTCTGCGGTGCTTTAGAAGCGTCACCTGGTCCGGACATGGGCGGCTCGGGTTTGTGGGATCTGACCGGGTCCAGTCGGTCCTTCTCCAGCTGCTTCCTGGTGCTGCGCTGCCGGGCCTCACGAAACATGGGCAGAGCGTGAGCTGCGAGAAACACACCACAATCAAGCTCAAACACAGAGTACTACGCTCCTCACAGCAACGTGCTCGTATTTACTCTTGATTAAAGTGCTCACATTTCACAGTCACCACACACAACCCAAATAAAGTGAGTCTGTGATGTGTGTGTGAGTGTGTGTATGTGTGTGTGTGTGTGTGTGTTTGACTCCGGGGTCACGAGGAAAGAGCGAGCGATTTTCCATTCAGGAGTTGTGCTGATTCCTCTCACGCTACATTAAGCAAAAAGGTTAGCGGTGACACACAGACCTCAGTGGTCCATCATCCGGATTCACGTCACCTCAATTTTCCATCGCTATTTCCTGGGGTTCGGCAGGACTGACGCTCTCGTGACAAACGCGTGGCTGCTGAGTGAGTCTCGCTAATGGCATCATGGCCCTCGGGTGAGACACAATCCGATGGAAAGCACTCACTCCGTGCAAACACACACACACACACACACACTGATACATACACACTCACACATGCTCGCTCACACTCACACTCATTCACTCTCTCACACACACACACACACACACACACACACACACACACACACTCTCCTACACTCATTCACTCACGTGTATATATTGTAATATATTATAATATTATTATTATATTTGCCATAATTAAATAATAATATAAAAAAATATATAAAATTATAAATCATTTACATAAAATATATATATTAATTTAAAATAAATATATTATATTATTAATACTATACTTCCCATAATTATATAATAATTAAAAATTAAAATGAAATCTGTCTATACAGAAAGTCACATGGTCAGTGACAACAACAACAAAAAATAAGTCTCTTCTGTTCAACAAGACTGCATTTGTTTGATCAAAATATCAATATAGTCAAATTTTGGAAATATTATTAAAAATAAAAACAGCTGTTTTCTATGTGAATATGTGTTAAACTGTAATGTATTTCTGTGATCTGCAGCTGTATTTCCAGCATCATTACTCCAGTCTTCAGTGTCACATGATCTTCAGAAATCATAATAATATACTGATTTACTGATCAACAAACATTTCTGATTATTATCAATGTTGAACACAGCTGTGCTGCTCAATATTTTTGTGGAAACCGTGATACATTTTATTTTTCAGGATTCACAGATGAATAGAAAGTTCAGAAGAACAGCATTTATTAGAAATAGAAACATCATAAATGTCTTTAGCGTCTCTTTTGTGAGTATATGAGGATATATATGGAAATGTATTGAGCAGGTCACACTCACGGGTGATGATGTAATCTTGTGTCAGCGTCTCGGCGTGTTTCTCCTTCCTCTTGCTCTTGACCACACACAACATCGCACCTCTGAACAACAAACAACACAGGAAATAGGATATTAGCTTCTAAAATAAGACTAAATATGCTTAAAATAAGCTAAACAACTAAAGACATCAACTGCCACAATATTTCTTATTTTAATTAATTCCCTAAACAACTGTTTTTTTTTAAATTAAAAACCCCCTGAATTCTCTCTGTCTTGGAAAACCTGAATATATGAGGCAGTTTTAAAAGTCTGGAAAAGTGATGGAAATTTAGAAACGTTCTAAAACATCCTGACAATCTTAAAAAAATGAACAGGAAATCTGAATTGTAGAATTATTATATCAATTAATTACATTAGCACTCCTAGTTTTAGTTAAAAACATAAAAACCTGGAAAAGTCATGGAAATGAATAAACATCTTAAAATGTCATGGTAATTTCTATAAAAAATATAAATATTGTAGACATGACAAGTTCTAAAATATTTTCCGTATAATTTCAGGTATAAATTGCTATTTGAGTAAATAATAATAATAATAATAAAACAATCATGAACTAATGGAAAGCTGAATTAAGTATTTTAATTATGACTGCATGTTTTATATTTATTTAATTACTTTAATATATAATCACCCCTAGTTTAAGAAGAAAAATAATTAAAACTATAATAATGTGATTATAATTATATTTATTTCATATAATTCTCTGGATCTTGGAAAACCTGGAACATTTATGGAAATTAATAAACATCTTTAAAAGTAATGGAAATTTATATTATAAATATATTTTTATAATACATTATTATAAATATAAATATATATTCTAGTTATGTCAAGCAACAGCTATTCGTGAGTAAAAAATAATCATCAGAAACTACTGGAAAATATATTAAAATATATTAAAAAAAATTATTTAATATTATTAATTTCATATACGTGTTACATTTGATATATGTATATAGTGTGAAAGCACAAGCACGTTTTGTTTTGGACGTGACTTTGTTGTAAATGTGCAGACATGTGATTCTGCTCTCAGTCGACACTAATGGAGTAGTTTTGTCTTCGGTCGGTCCGTTCAATCAGTCCAAACCCGGCTGAAATCATTACTGAACAAACACAGACGCAAAAACAGAGAAGAGTGTGAAGCGGGACTGAGACGGACAGCAAAGCAACTGCACCTCTGACTCTTGACCGGGTCGTAGTAGACCTTCGCCAGGCCGTTCCCCGTCCCCACCATGATCTGATTCAGCTTGGGATGCCAAAGACAGCGGACGACGCTCTGAAACAACAGCAGATGAGAACTCATTATTTGAGCAGTGGCAGAGGAAAAGACTGATATCTCTCTCCGTCCGGCTCATCTCCAGTTTACTATATTTGGATCTGGATCTCAAAGACTCGCTGTGACGAATGGGCCGTGTGTGTGTGTGTGTGTGTGTGTGTGTGAGAGAGACGGAGCAACAGACTCCTGACTAACTGCAATCACATGCATGCAGCGCATCTCTATATGATGACAGGTCATAGTGAGCACGAGACAGGAAGGACAAAATAGCACCATTAAAGTCAGAAAAACACCAAAAATCCTCGTTACATTCTTACAGACTTGTGACTGGTTAAAGTCCAACCCAAACAAGCAAATAAATACAGCAGATTCTTATAATATCATTTAAAACAGTAGTAGTAGTAATTATTATTATATACTTATTGTTGCCATAATGACATTATTATTATTATTCAAAAGTTCTATGTAAGATATAATATGAAAATATAATAAATATATAACATAATATAATAAATATAAAAAATAAAATCAATGTGTAAAATAAGTGATAATATTTGTTTGTAATTTGCAATAAAGTGTATTTGATTTCATTTCATTTCATAATGAAACGTAATATCATAACAACAAGTGTTTAATAATTTATAAAAAAAAATAAAAATAAATAAAGTTTGGATCAAAGGAGGGTAAGTGAATAATGAAGCTGTGAAGGAAAAAACATGATCACTGTCAAGCAAACATGCTGTAATGAAACGTAAGAAAATACCACAAAATAAAA
The DNA here is from genome assembly GCF_936440315.1 of Barbus barbus. NCBI lineage: Eukaryota > Metazoa > Chordata > Actinopteri > Cypriniformes > Cyprinidae > Barbus > Barbus barbus. The sequence continues at coordinate 25,608,169 of NC_136723.1, forward strand.
TAAATAAATAAATGAAATAAAATATATAGTTTGGATCAAAATGAGGGGGAACTGTCGTCACTGTCATGCAAATACGCTGCACTGAAAATAAAACTGTATGAAAATACCACAATATAAAACAAATAAAAAAAAAAAGAACTGAAAAAAATTCTATAAAATAAAGGTTTGAATCAAAACGAGGGGAAAACATGTCCCCACTGTCATGAAAACATGCTGCAGTGAAATTAATGAAAATACCACAAAGATAAATGAAAGAAAATAATAAAATAAACATTGGTCATACAAACAAGCTGCATTAAAATTCACGAAAATGCCACAAAAATAAATAAAATTAAATATAAATAAATAAATAAAATAAACATTGTCATACAAACATGCTGCACTGAAATGAATGAAAATACCACAAAAATAAATAAAATAAATAATTAAAACAAAAATAAAAACATAACTGTCATGCAAACATGCTGCATTGAAATGCATTAAAATACTACAAAAAAATAAAATAAAATAATAAAAATAAACAGCATTGTCATGCAAACATGCTGCATAAAACAAAATAAAATAAGATAAATAATAAAATAAAATGAGGGTAAGTAAATAATGAAGCTGTTGTACAGGAAATCCAAAAGAATAAGAACCAGGTTAAATGCACTTTAAGAATGGTCTCTTGAGACAAGTTAACAGCACAAGAGGAGCATAATTAATCATGCTATGTTCAAGAAACTCTTTCCAAACAGATCTTGCAGTGTTGAGATCAGGAAAGACCTACGGAGGCATGGGGTGAAATCTGCTTAGCCTCCAGCTGTTCAGCGCCGGGCTCGTTTCTGCCTGAATCCTCCAGCCGGACTGCGTTAAGCCTGCCTGACCTAGAATCCAGCTTTAGACCCTCTCCCTCCCCCAGGACCGTAGCAGGGGCTTCTCCGGCCCTTATTGACTTAACGGGATGTACGGGGTTAATCCGTCTCTATGAGCATGTGGCCGAGTAATTGATTATTTAGAGAAGATCTGGCTGCGGATCTGAAATGTGCTTCCAGCTGAGCCTTTTTTGGCCGAATACAAAGGTAATCTCCTTTAGTCGCTCCATTACCTTGCAGATACTGTATCATGGGGTTTAGATCGCGCACATCTGTATATCTGACCTCTCCATTACTCGTAATCGTGCCACACAGAGACCGTGGGTAAGGAAAGCAAACACCAGGAGAAGCAGCATATGGGAACTGTCAAAAATAGCGATATATATGCATGCATCTACAGCTGTTCATCATGTGCCAGAGAAACAAACACTCACAATGCACAGTATTTATGTGCAGCTCAAATGTTTCTACAAGCACTAGGAGGAATGATAATAATGGCGATGTGAGTGAATCAGATCTTTCTTGAGCACATTTACTGCGGTTATGGCAAAGACTGAAGTGACATTTCAGCATCATATTCAATCTTCCATCTTTTCTAAACCAAATAAGCTGTTTACTGACTGGATGAGTGTGTGCCAAACTCAACCCAACATGGCGCCCATTCACCCAGGAGACACAAGGATGCTTTCACAGCACACAATAAATAAATATACACAAATAAATAAATAAAATGCAGTAGTAGTAGTAATAATAATAATAATATGAAAGGCTATTTTTACTTTATAATGGAATTATATTTACATACATAGATATGTATACAGTATACACACACATATACAATATACATAAAATTATATGTAATTACATAAAATAATTTACTTTTAATTAAAATATAATATATAAACAATGTATATACCATGCCAGATACATAAAATAATTAATCTAAAAATTACTATGCAATTAATAATAATAATAATAACAACAGTAATCACAATAATAATAATTTAACTACATTGCAACCAGACACAAGGTCACTTTCAAGTCACAGTCTGATTTGTTTTGTTGATGTAAAAAGGGTTTTCCAACTCCAATTCAAACCAGTGAAAAGATGTGCAATGAAATAAAGTTTAGACTCAAAAATACACTTGCGGACACAGGAGAAGAGGGGTGAAAACAGACTAAGACATGAAAGTCACCTGGAGTCTGTCTTAACATTAACATGCTTTTAGCACAAAGTTTATGTTTTAGTTCTAGGTTTAGTCTTTCTGTGCAAGTCCAGAGCACGACTTGCTTTGTAACACCGCTCAGAGAAAACTTCAAAGACACTTAAATAAACAATATATTGCTTCAATCTGAGGAGCACTGGATCTGATTTAGTTTTCTGAAAATTGTCAGCGTAAGATTGGTAAGAGATTCTGTACTTCCTAAAGATGTAACTCAAAAGCAACAGTGGTCCCAGAATAGACCCCTGGGGAACACCACATACTAAAGAGACTGACATGGTGGAAAAACTTGCTATATTCACAGCAAATGTCCTATCCTTTTGACAGGAGGCAAACCACTGAGAAACCTACAAAGACACTTAAAATAAACACTATATCACTCCAATCCCAGCAGCACTGGATCTGTTTTAGTTTTCGGACATCAAGGCACATTCCAAATGTCACTGGAAAATAAAACTGAATATGGTCAGTGTAACAGTAGTAATAGATATTGTACTTCTTAAAGGAAGTATATAAAGTGAAAATAACAGTGGTCCCAGAATCGACCCATGGGTAACACAACATACTAAAGGGGCCAGCTTGGAGGAAAATTTGCTTTATTCACAGCAAATGTTCTGTCCTTTAGACAGGAGGCAAACCACCCTATATAAAAACACTTAAATAAACATTATAACACTTCAGTCTGAGCATTCCTGGATCGGTTTTAGTTATAGAAATACAGCCGCATTCAAAATGTCTCTGGAAAATAGGGATGTAACGATGAACCGCGAGCCAGTTGAAAATCGATTCAAATATGTGATGATTAAAATTGTTTGAGATACCAAATAAATCGAGACACAAATGGAGGAGGAGTTTATATGTATGTATCTCTGAGGGGAACTGATTGTCTTTAGAAAGGTTTATGGTATTTTCTTTCTAACTTGCCTCTGAAAGATGCATATTAGTGTTCATAAGCACAGCTCTGCTTTGTTTACAGCGGTAACCCAGGAAACACTATATCATTGCTGTTCATAGCGCCACCTGCTGGCAGAGAGCGAATCCGTGTCTTATTCAGGTCGTCTGCTGTTTCATTTAGATGTGTTTTATGTAGTATAGTTTCACAAAACTAAAGTCAGACCATTCTGTTTTTGCTTCAAATTTTCGAAATTACACAATCTAATTTAGATTAAAAACTGCTCATGCTGCATGTATGCTGCATCTTTGTTTGGATGATGATTAAAATGCAGTGGTTGCCTCTCATTTTAAATGGAAAGAGAACAGACAAAGCCTTAGTTTGTTTATATAAAGAGATTTCTTTTATTTGTTTAACTTGCTTATTTGATTTGGGGTTTGTTTTAAAATTTCAGTAAAGTTTTGTTATATTTCAATTTCACAAAGAAACGTGCAGCAATAGCCTAATAAAAGGACACCTTCTCATTTACTGTATAATGTCTTCAATCTCATTTTGTAAAAACAAAATCGTGAGAAATTCGAATTGCAAAATCAAAATCGTGAATCAAATTAAATTGTGAGTTGAGCAAATCGTTACATCCCTACTGGAAAATAAAACAAAAAATCATCAGCGTAACAGCGGTAGATGAAAGATGAACCTCAAAGGAAGCATATATATGGAAAACAATAGTGGTCCCAGAATCGAACCCTGAGGAACACCACATAATACAGGTGCCGAAAAACTTCCTACATTCACAACAAATGTCCTATCCTTTAGAGAGGAGGCAAACCACTCTGAGATACCCACAAAGACAGTTAAATAAACACTATATCACTTCAATTCTGTTTTAGTTTTCGGACATCAAGCCACATTCCAAATGTCCAGTGCAGAGGGAGCAGCAGGCGTCCTGGAGGACGCACATGTCTCACCTGGTTTTTGCACCTTGTGAAAAAGTCAGCAAAGCTGAGAACCACCCCTGGAGTATTTACTTTTACCAGCCTGGAGATGTGTCCACGTCTCGGCACAGAGCGCGACCCCACTGCAGGGTTACGGCCTGTGTTTACACTTGAATGATTGGTAGCTCTTCCTGTCACAGGACAGGCTGGTGCAGCACTTCATAAAGAAAGCACTTCAATTCTTCAGTCGTCTTGCGCTGGATAAACACTGTAAATAGCTCCTCGTCAGGTCAGCTATAAATAACTTTAGTCTTCTGGACGGGCCAACAGTATTTTCAGTGAACAAGAGCCATCCACCTCTGCTACCGATGCCGGACATAAATGATGGGGGTATTTTGGAGTTTGGCAATATAAATCAGCATGTATCGTCATTGCATGGAAAAGGGAAGCTTGCACATATTGGCTAATGTCTTAGTTAATACTTCACAGACGAAAAATAAAAAGATTATTTAGATGATAAATAATTAAATATATGACAAAAAGCTGATGTGACATGCTTTTAATTTTAGGATAAAATATTACAGTTGTACCAACAATCTTGTGAAATCACAACACAATCAAATAATTATTGCAGATTAATGTATAAATTAATAAATAATTAGATTCAATTCTATTCCTCTGTGAAGCTCTAAATGAGAATTTTTTTAATAAATCTGAGCTTCTCTTTTCAAGAGCAATTGTTACATGTCAGTCCTTGTCTTGTGTTTCCCCTCCTCTCGTGTCCCTATTTGGCCATCCTCGTTCCTTTCCTCATTAGTTTAATTAGTCCCTAGCCCTGTGTTTGATTAGTCCTCACCTGTTCCTTGTTTTCCTAGTGTTTATAAGCCCTGTGTTTCCTAGCCCCTGTGTCCGGTCATCACGTCAGATGTGTTCGTCTCTCCCCATGATCCCTGTTTGTCCGCTGGATATTAATAAAGAACCTTATTGGAACTCCTACGTCTCCTCGCTCCTTGTGTCCCGAGAGGGAACGTGACAGATGACCGGACCTACAAAGTAAGCGGCACTCCTTTTCCCCCATTTTGTTTTCCGTTTCTGAAAGTTTTTTGTTTGCTCCTTTTTTCCCGCTCCCTCCATGGCGATGGAGTTCGCCGCCCGCCTCCGCGCCCTGATACTCCGCGATCTCCCCTTCGTGGAGTACACGGAGGAGTTCTGCGAGCTGGCCGGGAAGGCGGAGCTGCACGACGCGGTCATCCTCCAGCTCTTCCGGCTCGGGGCCTGTCACCACCGCCCCATGAACCTCCCAGACACCACGGGATTGACCTGGAGGCTGGGGATATACCGGTGTCTGGGAGACTTCCGGGCCCGAGTCGAAGCTAGCCCGCCGTCGTCAGCGGCTCCCCCGAGCCCGCCGCCGCTCGCGCTTCCAGAGCGCCCCCGCGAACTCGCGCTTCCAGAGCGCCCCCGCGAACTCGCGCTTCCAGAGCGCCCCCGCGAACTCGCGCTTCCAGAGCGCCCCCGCGAACTCGCGCTTCCAGAGCGCCCCCGCGAACACGCGCTTCCCGAGCGCCCCCCCGCGCCGGCTCCACGCACGTGCCCTCCAGTGCCGGCCCCACGCACGTGCCCTCCAGTGCCGGCCCCACGCACGTGCCCTCCAGTGCCGGCCCCACGCACGTGCCCTCCAGTGCCGGCTCCACGCACGTGCCCTCCAGTGCCGGCTCCACGCACGTGCCCTCCAGTGCCGGCTCCACGCACGTGCCCTCCAGTGCCGGCTCCACGCACGTGCCCTCCAGTGCCGGCTCCACGCACGTGCCCTCCAGTGCCGGCTCCACGCACGTGCCCTCCAGTGCCGGCTCCACGCACGTGCCCTCCTGAGTTCCCGCTGGTTCCGTCCAGCCCTCCTGAGTTCCCGCTGGTTCCGTCCAGCCCTCCTGAGTTCCCGCTGGTCCCGTCCAGCCCACCTGAGTTCCCGCTGGTCCCGTCCAGCCCACCTGAGTTCCCGCTGGTCCCGTCCAGCCCACCTGAGTTCCCGCTGGTCCCGTCCAGCCCACCTGAGTTCCCGCTGGTCCCGTCCAGCCCACCTGAGTTCCCGCTGGTCCCGTCCAGCCCACCTGAGTTCCCGCTGGTCCCGTCCAGCCCACCTGAGTTCCCGCTGGTCCCGTCCAGCCCACCTGAGTTCCCGCTGGTCCCGTCCAGCCCACCGGAGTTCCCGCTGGTCCCGTCCAGCCCACCGGAGTTCCCGCTGGTCCCGTCCAGCCCACCGGAGTTCCCGCTGGTCCCGTCCAGCCCACCGGAGTTCCCGCTGGTCCCGTCCAGCCCACCGGAGTTCCCGCTGGTCCCGTCCAGCCCACCTGAGTTCCCGCTGGTCCCGTCCAGCCCACCTGAGTTCCCGCTGGTCCCGTCCAGCCCAGCGCCTCCCGTGCGCCCTCTAATGTCCGCGCCGCAAGAGCGCCCTCAAGGGTCCGCGCCGCAAGAGCGCCCTCAAGGGTCCGCGCCGCAAGAGCGCCCTCAAGGGTCCGCGCCGCAAGAGCGCCCTCCTGCGTCTCCGCTGGTCCCGTCCAGCGCTCCTTCGTCTCCGCTGGTTCTATCCAGCTTCGCGCCTCCCGTGCGCCCTCAAGTGTCTGCGCTGCAAGAGCGCCCTCAGGAGTCCGCGCTGCAAGAGCGCCCTCCTGCATCTACGCTGGTCCCGTCCAGCTCTCCTTCGTCTCCGCTGGTTCCGTCCAGCTCCGCGCCTCCCGTGCGCCCCCCAGTGCCCGCTCCTCCAGAGCGCCCCCCAGTGCCCGCTCCTCCAGAGCGCCCTCTAGTGCCCGCTCCTCCAGAGCGCCCTCTAGTGCCCGCTCCTCCAGAGCGCCCTCTAGTGCCCGCTCCTCCAGAGCGCCCTCTAGTGCCCGCTCCTCCAGAGCGCCCTCTAGTGCCCGCTCCTCCCGAGCGCCCCCAAGAGCCCTCTCCTCCAATGTGGGCCCCAGAGGGGAACTTTCCCAAAGAAATTTTGGGGGGGGGCCATATAGTCCCAGTCTGTGTGGCCAGGCCAAAGGCCAAGGCCACAAAGGACCCCGATCCACCAAGGCTCCAGATCCGCCATGGCCTCCCGAATCTCCAGTCCTGCCATGGCCTCCCAAGGCTCCAGATCCGCCATGGCCTCCCGAATCTCCAGTCCCGCCATGGCCTCCCAAGGCTCCAGATCCGCCATGGCCTCCCAAGGCTCCAGATCCGCCATGGCCTCCCGAATCTCCAGTCCTGCCATGGCCTCCCAAGGCTCCAGATCCGCCATGGCCTCCCGAATCTCCAGTCCTGCCATGGCCTCCCAAGGCTCCAGATCCGCCATGGCCTCCCAAGGCTCCAGATCCGCCATGGCCTCCCGAATCTCCAGTCCTGCCATGGCCTCCCAAGGCTCCAGATCCGCCATGGCCTCCCGAATCTCCAGTCCTGCCATGGCCTCCCAAGGCCCCTGATCCGCCCTGGAGGCTTCCCTGGTCTCCTCCCTGTCCGGGCCCTGCTCCAGCCTCCAGAGCGCCCGCCCCCCCCCGCCCGTGAGGTGTATGTTACGGTGCGGGACGCACCTTCCGGGAGGGGGGCGATATGTTACATGTCAGTCCTTGTCTTGTGTTTCCCCTCCTCTCGTGTCCCTATTTGGCCATCCTCGTTCCTTTCCTCATTAGTTTAATTAGTCCCTAGCCCTGTGTTTGATTAGTCCTCACCTGTTCCTTGTTTTCCTAGTGTTTATAAGCCCTGTGTTTCCTAGCCCCTGTGTCCGGTCATCACGTCAGATGTGTTCGTCTCTCCCCATGATCCCTGTTTGTCCGCTGGATATTAATAAAGAACCTTATTGGAACTCCTACGTCTCCTCGCTCCTTGTGTCCCGAGAGGGAACGTGACAGCAATAGATGCTGATTTATTCTGCCAAACTCCAGGACAACTGGAAGAAGGATGATATACTACTACTACTACTACTAATAATAATAATAATAATAATAGCAAAATGCACCAATCCATTTACAGTAAAAATACTTCTGATTAATGCTACTGATGTTGCTCCATGGTTTCTGTGCTGCATGTATTCGTTGTGCTGGACGTCAACATCTGCTTTATGCCATCCTGTCAGCTTCAAGACAAGAAGCAACCTGGGATGGAGAGCATTAGCTTTTACGCTGTTCTGACTAGAGCCGGAGCGCTGGGACTGAGAGAAACCCACTCAACAGCACATTTGATCACGGATGGCCACGGGAGCTTTGAGCCGTCACTCAGATGTGCCTCAGAAAGAGCTCCCAGAGACACTTCACTCGCTTCAGATGAATCCAGCTCTCAGGAGCGCCGCGATGCTTGTTGAGGTCATGCGTGTGTCATTCCAGCAAATGGATGGAGGAAGACAATGTTCCCTTCACTTCCATAGGGACGAATGAACAGGCGGAAAGTTTCACTTCCTGTCTGCACTTGCACAAGTAATCTAACAGTACAGCATTTACCAAGTAATGCAAGACCGCAGTCTTCCTGGACAGACTTTCCATTACTAGAGAAAAACATATTATTGGGACGCCTCGCTTCTCTCAGTTCTAGATACTGTAAAAATGTACATAACCGGAGCTGCCAGTACAAGCACATCTGACTATCAAATAAACAAAGAACTATAGCAGATTAATTACACTATATTCATTTGAAATGATATAACAATAATACTATAAAGCAAATCACAATATATTCAGATTAATGTAATAGTAAAAATAAATCACACACACATATATACACCGTACACATATATATATATATATATATATATATATATATATATATATATATATATATATATATATATATATATATATATATATATATACACACACACACATGCACATATATGTATATACATATGTGTGTGTGTGTGTATATATATGCATATTAAAATACTAATTATACTATATTCATTTGAAATTTTAATAATAATAATAATAATAATAATGCTATCATTAAATTTAAGCATACTATATTAATCTACAATCACAAAATAAATTATATATAACTACAACAAATTATAATATTAACAATTTTATATATTAAATGAATGCATAAAAACAATTAAAGCTTTGTAATATAATAATTTGCAATAATTAAATACCTATATGCCAGATTAATGTGAAAATCCAACACAATCAAATAAACAATTAATGCAAATAATAATAATAATAATAAATATATACAAAGTATGTTAAATAAATATATAAAATTAACTATTAAAATAATATATAATAATATATTAATTTGCAATAATGAAATTCCTATATGTTATGTATATATATTTGTTTTTTTATGAAATATTTATGAAATAAACATACTAAAAAAATAATTAAAATAATTATAATAATTTGCAAGAATGAAAGTAAATGGAATATTTTCAATGAAATGAAACTAATGAAAATTAATTTGCAATTATGGCAGAATATTTTTTCTTCCGTGAAACTCATTAGGCAGTATGAGCATACTTCTCTTTTCAAGGACAATGCATGCTGATTATATACCTAATTTATTAAATAGCTAAATATCAGATTAATGTATATATAAAATATATATTAAATTAAATCGGCGTGGACGACCCTGGAGTTTCAGTCAGGTTTGGCATTATAGCCAATCATATGACTGAAAACACTGAAAATCCTTAATTTGCTGCTGAGTGAAACTGTCCCAGTGTCCCATACTGCATTGCACTTCGTCAAATCGTGTTTTGGAAACATTATTAGTATCGACACAGCGTTGCATAATGTATAATTCTCACCCTGACACCAGAACAGAAGTGTGTCAAACCTACCGCATCGGCCACTTCAATCTCATACACCTTCTGCAGAGATTCCCGCGCGAAGAACAGCAGCTTCCCGTTTCCTTCGTCCTTCTTCACCGAGGTTCCTGTCAGAAGCAGTTTATCATCCGGACTGAAGCAGCAGTCTGTCCTGCTCAGAAAACATCCGTCAGCACAGTTACAGGAGAGAAACAGCTCACATTCATACAGACTTACAATACACTTCCCAATCTGCTGAGCTTTCACGCATAACAGTAAAGAGTTCATGTTATTAATATAATGCTCACTGCCAGCAGTGCTGTTATAGTTAACTAAAACTATTAAAACATTATATTTTTGTTAATTTAAATAAAGCATGAAATTACATGAAATTACATGAAAAACAAACAAAAATCAATTAAACAAAAATTTGAAATGTTGCCTAAATAAAAAAATTGATAAGTTGAAGTACTAAAATCACTAAAAGATTAAAAAAATTTAGTTGAAAAAGTACCCCCCCACCAAAAAACAAAAACAAAAAATAACAAAAGCACGTGTCGTCACCAAATTCTTAATTTAAACTAAATGATAACTGAAATATAAAAATAAAATCATATTCAAAATATAATTTACTATTATTACAGTATATACTGTGAACAATAGTAAAATAATATCTGACTAATGATTTTCATTTTATATATACATATACATATACATATACATATATATCAATTTTGTCTTTACTGTTCCAATACGTTTGGAGGGCACTGTATATACAGTTGTGTTCAAAATATTAGCAGTGTGTTTAAAAAAGCGAGTAAAGCTCAAAATCCTTATAATAACTTTTACTTCAATACACACACAAATGCATTGGGAACACTGCACATTCTATTCTAGATCAAAACATCAAGAAAAATGTTTCAAATTTGCTATTACTTTACAGAAAGTGAAGAAAAAGGCATATTAGGCTGTTCAAAAATATAGCAGTGTCCGCATTTTTCTTTACAAAGTCAAACATTTAGTGCATAAACTGCAAACTGCTTGAAGATTTGGCTTTCTTGTGAATGACTGAGCTAGCATGGTTTCTGAGAACTGCTTCACATCTGTGTTGCATGGAGTCTGGCAGCTGTGAACAGCTATTCCAGCCCAGGACGACTGCTCTTCACACCACAGTTCCTCTGCATTTCTTGGTTTTGCCTCAGAAACAGCATTTCTGAAGTCACCCCACAAGTTTTCTATTGGATTAAGGTCTGGAGACTGGGTTTACCGAATCAAGATGCTACTTGTTTATGGTGTGTTTGGGGTCGTTGTCTTGTTGAAACACCCATCTCAAGGGCATTTCTTCTTCGGTATAAGGCAGCATAACCTCTTGAAGTATTTGAATGTACTCAAACTGATCTATGATGCCTGGAATGTGATAAACAGGCCCGGCACGTAGTATGAGAAACATCCTCGTATCGTGATGCTTGCGCAGCATGCTTCAGTGGCTTCTCAGAGTACTGTGGCTTGAATTCAGTGTTTGGGGGTCGTCTGTGGACCCTAGACCCAAAAAGAACAATCCTGCTTCAGTCCACAAAATATTGCGCCATTTCTCTTTAGGCCAGTCAATGTGTTCTTTGGCAAACTGTAACCTCTTCATTTGTTCAACAACAGGGCTTTGCGGGGGCTTCTCTCCGACAGCTTGGCTTCACATAGGCGTCTTCTAATTGTTCCAGTACTCACAGGTAACTTCAGACTTTCTTTGATCACCCTGGAGCTGATCATTGACTGAGTCTTTGCCATTTTGGCTATTCTTCGATCCATTCGAATGCTAGTTTTCCGTTTTCTTCCACATCTTTCTGGTTTTGGTTGCCATTTTAAAGCATCTGATATCATTTCAGCTGAGCAGCCTATCATTTTCTGCACTTCTTTATATGTTTCCCCTCTCTAATCAACTTTTTAATCAAAGTAAGCTATTCTTTTGAATAATGTCTGGAACGAAGATTTTCAGAGAAATGCACAGAACAACATTTGCTGCCTTCGTCTTTAAATAAGGGTCACTTGTTTGACAGCCGTGTGGAGTTTAATTCGAGAGGTAAATCATTCTGTGAAAAACTGCTTTTATTTTGAACACGTCCTTTTCAATTTCAATGCATGTCATGACTGTTGGGTCTGTTGGTTTTCTTTTACTCTTCCACACCTTCTAGTCAAATATTTGCCATGAAGAGATATCATTTCTACCAAAAACAGTGATTGATCTGGTTAGTGATGTTGGACTGCTATTATTTTGAACACAACTGTGTGTGTGTGTATATATATATATATATATATTTATACAAGCTGTTTACAGATTGTGCATCTTGATCAGATTATTTTTTTTTTAACAATATTTGAAAAAACATCAATAAAATTTAGTTATTATTATTATTATCATTGTTACATCATTTGTATTTGTTATTAATTATAATGAATAAATTATTTATTTTATAATTAATATGCAGAATGCATATTAATTATAAAATAAAAGTGCAGATTTAGCTAATTTAGCATGCCAATGCAGGACATCAATTGCCATAATAAGACTAAGAATTAGCAAAACATCTAGAGATTGGTCAGCCTGATCAAGATGCACATCTGTAAACAGCTCATAATGAAGTTTCTTCACATTATTTGCAGGAGAAGTAAGTTTCCATCTACATGGGGAAGAAGGAGGTCAGGCCGGTGACAGCAGCGAGAGGTTTCCTGAAGTTGCGTATGTCCCACGTCTTCAGAGTGTCGTCTCCTGAAAACAGACAGATGAGCGATCGAATCAAAGCTGAATCAGCGTCATTGTGCGTCTGCGTGAGTCAAATCTGATTCCTTACACACTCAGCTCACTTCCACACCAAACACAAGACCTCCATTATCTGCACACAAGTCCGCTTTGTGCTCGCGTCCGGCATATTCCAACGCATTCAATATATTAAAACCCACAAATTCAGCTGTCAAGGTCAATGCAGAATAGCGATGGGCGGTATGAATAAAATCATATGAATAATTTTATATCAAATTAAGAATATATTTCACTGTATAGGCAGTGTTGCTGGGAAGTAAATAATCATATGAAACTAGAGATTGGTAACTACAAATATTGTTACTTTAAGATTTTAGTTATTTAATTCTTATTTTTAAACATGGAATTTTAAACGCATATATATTTTTTTATTATTGAACATGATTTAAATGATAAAAACAAACTAGTTTCCTTAATTTAATCTAGATTTTAACAATAATGTAAATGTATCTAAATATTAGATCTGTGAGCATCTAACTGCCAGCTCACTTCATTATCCTTTATCCCTTCCCGTCCTAGCTTTTACTACTTTGAACGACGACTGAAACCTTGTATAACAGGCACTTCTCGTGTTTATTGCCATCTTATGATAAATCATTTGTTGTATTCTTCAATTGTAAGTCGCTTTGGATAAAAGTGTCTGCCAAATGAATAAATGCAAAAAAAAATTTATATATTTGTGTTTGTAATATTGAAAACATACAAATTAAAATGTTTGTTTATATATAATTTAAAAACAGATGCATTATTCTTATATATTGTTTTAAAATTACATTTATTTCTTTATTTTTTTTTTACAATATATAAATACAAAAATAACAGCATATCACTTTTTTTTAAAAAAGTGTTTTATATGATTTATTCACTATTATTTACTATTTACATTTTATTTATTTACTTTATGTAATATTTACTAATAAACATTATTTTTTAAACACATTGTATCTATCTATCTATCTATACACATTTTTTATATATACACATTTATTTATGTATTTATATATATTTATAATATAGAAAACAAAAATAAAAATGTGTGTGTGTGTGTGTTGTACACACACACACACACACATATATGTATATATATATATATATATATATATATATATATAAATATAAACAAATACATATTTTTATATATAAATGTATAAATATATATATACACAACATATATACACATATATATATATATATAAAATGTAAAATATATTAATGTATTTATTTTATATAATATATAAAAACATATTATATATATATATATATCTTTTTTATTTTTTCACTATCACATTTAGCCAGTCCTAATACAGACAGAAATGAGCGGCGGGTCTGACCTCCTCGTGATGCGAGGGTTACTCCGTCGTAAGAGAAAGCGAGGCAGGATGTGTCGGATCCAGGCGCGTGAGCCTGGCGGCAGTGGAACTTAGTGTGAACCTGAAAAACATAACATAAGCACACATAAGAGACGGAGCAGCAGCTTTCAACACGTCTGGATGAGCAGAGGTGAGACCTGCGCTCCATTAACACTCTCACAAAACACACAGAGGGCTCTGCAGCCCAAACACTTTCCATCTGCAAAACCACACTCCAGTCTGAAAACCGCTGCATTCTGGGAAACCTCACTCAGAGCCGTGTCTCACATTCAACATCAACACAAGGATTGAAGGAGGAGTATATAAGCCAAAAACCCTTTTTAATCATACCAGCGGGTAACTTTCAGCACTTCTTCTGAAGAGAGACCCTCCTGTACCCTCCTGTCTGTTCAATTACTGGAGCACCGAGTCTTCAGCCTCAACAGCTCGTTACATAACAGAGTGTGACGAGATCTGAATGATTTCTCTGAGGTCTGAGGATCTAATGCAGGCTAAACAGAGGAGCTCCAACACCAATATATATCAAACACATCTGTTTTGGTGAGGTTTTGACACTTTCATTAGCAGAATAGTTGAAAGCTGAGAATAGAATAGAATAGAAAATTGAAATACAAATAAAATAAAAATAAAATTAAATGAAGTAAATTAAATAAAATGAAAAAGGTGAAATAAAATTTTATATTAAAATAAAAAATATAAATTATTTCAAAATAAAAAAAATGAAATAAATAAAATAAAATAAATGAAAAAGATTTCATTTTTAAATAAATAAGAAGTAGTTAAATAAATTAAATTAAATTAAATAAACCGGAGTAAAAAAATAATTGAATTAGCAGATGAAATAAAACCACAAATGAAAATAAACATATAAATTAAATAGCTTGAAATAAAAATAAATAAAAATAAATCAAATAAAATAAAGAGGTGAAACAAAACTATAAATGAAAATAAAATAAATAAATAAATACAAATAAAATAAATGAAAAAACATCTAATTAAATAAACAGGTAAAATAAAATTATAAATGAAAATAAAAAAATAATTCAGTAAAAACAAACAAACAAACAAACAAACACACACACACACACACACACACACACACAATTATGCTTTCAATGGAGAAATTAAAATGAGTTAAAAATAATTGCGTTTATGATTTTTATTTAAATATGATTTGGTGCATCAGTTTTACATCTATTTCATAATCCCTGTATAAGCTATAAGCAGCAGCTGTTGTACACTAGTGAGTGA
Source organism: Barbus barbus (assembly GCF_936440315.1). NCBI lineage: Eukaryota > Metazoa > Chordata > Actinopteri > Cypriniformes > Cyprinidae > Barbus > Barbus barbus. The sequence goes on from NC_136723.1 coordinate 25,623,267, forward strand.
TATCTGGTCCGTGTGTGTGTGTGTGTAACAGTGAAAGGAAGAACTTCACCATACTGTAGTGTTTGTAGTGGTTCTTAAGGAAGGAGAGCACGTCTGAATCTGACATGAACAGTGCGTCTGAACTCTGAGCTCCATTAAGAGTCCGAGTGCCCTCAAAGTCACACAGCCTCAGCTCAACGCTAAAGCAATAAAACACAAGATGACCAAATATGATAACATGATCAAAGTGTTTGATTTATTTAATAAAACAACCTCAGTCAAACCGTCTGGCTGAACAGATCGAACAGATGAGGACATCTAGAAACCGTCTGGTTCGATGTTATTTTAGTATCACTGATATACTAAAAATGTTTTTTGTTAATATTTTGAATTAGATTTTATTTTTATATTTTCTTTAGGTAAAGTTTTAGTAATTTTGATGTGTGCTTTTTTGTCATTTCATTAGTTTTTGTTTTTAAATATTTTTTTTTATATAATGGAGAGCAGACAAAAATATAATAAATAGAAGGAAATATATTTATTTTAAAAAATATGTAATTATATTTTTAATATAGTTGAGAGCAGATTGGAAAAAATAAAACAAACTATAAAATAAAAAAATAATAATGTGTTTGTGTTAAAATTACAAATGACTTCTTGCTTCAGACCAAGGCTGCGTCTCATTGCTAGTATTACTTGATCTTAATGCTGCGTTCGACACTATAGACCATGACATACTCATAGATTGATTACAAAACTATACAGGTATTCAAGAGCAGGCTTTAAGATGGTTTAGATCCTACCTTTCCGATCGCTACCACTTGGTCTATTTAAACGGGGAATAATCTCAATTAAATCCAGTAAAGTATGGCGTGCCACAAGGATCTGTCCTAGGCCCTCTGCTGTTTTCAATATACATGTTTCCCCTTGGTAATATTATTAGAAAATACAGGATTAGTTTCAATTGTTATGCAACTATATATTTCTACAAGGCCAGATGAAACTTCTAAATTATCTAAGCTAACACAGTGTGTTAAAAATATAAAAGACTGCATGGCCAATAATTTCCGCCTATTAAATTCAGATAAGACAGAGATTACTTATTGTAGCAAAAAACAGTACACAGAAACTCTTGGATTACAATTTACATCCAGATGGATGCACTGTTACTTCCTCTACAGTCAAAAATTTGGGTGTTATATTTATTATTATTATTTAATATTAGTATTATTTATTAGTGTTTATATTATATTAGTATCTCATAACCTTGTACTTCAGTTACATTTGATCAAATGCACATTTTCATTCTTTTGCTTGGGTTGAACACAATTTTTTGCAAGGCTGGAACAGCAGCTACGCTAATTTCTCTCTATTTGCTTCTGTGTTCCTGCCAAGGGACTGATATCCCGAGGTAACTAGGATTACACAAGCTTCAGTCTGGATCCAGCCCTTAAAAGATCTGAGATGATCGAACACCTGAGTAGAGATGATGCCAACCCCTAGAAGACCTCAGATGACGCTAACCCTCAGACACCATACAAAACTACCAAATTAATTTTGCTAAAAGTTTGATTGCAACATATAATCATTACGGTTAGTGTTCACTGTCTGTTTGATTACACAACATTAACTAACTGCTTGATTTTTACTGTACATTTCTACCATATGGACATCAACTTGAGATGGTCACCACTGATAAGCTAATTACTAAATATAATGTAGAAACTTTCATTTTCTGTAATTTGCATCGTGAAAAGCACTATACAAATAAACTTGAATTTAATTTAATTGAATTTGGAATGACATCATGGTAGATAACGAACTCTTTTTCTGTTTTTTTGTAGCCAAAACTTCACGGTTTGAGTCCTTACAGAAAGTGACTCGTAAAAACAAACCCACCATGAGAAGTTTTCACTGGAGCCGTGACAACTAGCCCCACTCAATTAAAATAAATGAAGAGTGATGGAAACCGAAGCCGGTTAACAGCTGGAGAACCGAAGAGAGGGAAAACACGAGCTGAGGACGGGAAGAAACGAGTGAGAGACAGGAGAAAACCAGGTCCAGAAATAGCTGATGGACAGGACGTTTAACAGAAGTCATGGCACTGGAACGGCCAGATAACAAGCGACCGTCCTCACCGCCAAACCAATTTACTGCTGCATAATTGGCGTCTTTATCAGAGTTTCTCCACCTGCTCGTGTGCCGCTCTGCTGATTAACCCACGGCCAAATCAGTTCTTCCACTTGAAATGAAAGATGCACCGGCGCGGCGTACTACGCCTGTCAAGCGTCTTTGTGTTTCTCCACAACACGTTATTAACTATCTCTGCTCTTACAGTGTACGATTCATCAGTGTATTTTACTGTGAAGGAAATAGGATGTTTTCATAAAAAAAAAAGAAATTTAATTTATTTATAAAATTAAATTATGTATTAAATAAATGTTTGTGCATTCAAATAATCTCATTGAGTCAAAATGCTACAAAATGTAATGAAATATTTTTCCCTTAACAACTTTTGGTTTTACTGAAAAAACTTGAAATTGTTCTTGAAATTTCTGGAATAACCAAATTAACTGTGGTTGATTAATCTAATATATTTCTAAGTTTGCGTTTATAAAAGTCTTTGAAAACAAAAATCAAATTAAATTAAATTATAGTTTTTTAGGTATTAAAATAAATCTATTTGAATTAAAATGCAAAAAAATGTAATGAAAAAATTTAAAATAATAAATAAATAAAAATACATTTTTTTTATCCCCCACCCCCTGAAAAAAAATGCTAAAAAAAAATTTAACTATGAGTTAAAGATGTTGAGAATAAATAATGACCTTTGAGCTCATTTACAAAACCATTTCATGAGCGTTTTAATAAAAATCATCAGCCTATTATTTCATAATCCAATCAAATCCTGATGGACGAAAACTGTAATCATATTACATAAGTTATACAAAGTCTTGTTGACTGTAACTGAAGCAGCAGCGATTAGTGCAAATCAGCTGGACAGAGAAATCAAACATCAGGAGCACAAAACAGCCCTGTTTCTGCTGGGATGAGTCCTGTGCTCCGTCTCTGCCAGATCCACGCATGACGGAAAGCAGAAAACCGCCGGATTATTGTTGACAAGATGCATTGAGGGTCAGGCTCGGGTTCCATCCATAGCTTCCAGAGACGTCCATCATCTGCGGCCTGTCATCGCCAGCAGCGGGATCAACGTCACACGCTGAGATTTCACTGGAGGACAAAGAAAACGCCTAACTGAAGCCAAATGTGAGGGGAAGCAGAGTTCAGATCCACCTGCCATCTTTAACTTCACCTACAGTTGAGCTCAGAAGTTTACATCCCCCTTTCAGAATCTGCAAAATGTTCATTATTTGACCAAAATAAGAGGGATCATACAGAATGCATGTTATTGTTTATTTAGTACTGACTTGAATAAGATGTTTCACATAAAATATATAGTCCACAAGAGATAATAATAGTTGACTTTATAAAAATGACCTGTTCAAAAGTTTACATCCCCTTGATTCTTAATACTGTGTTGTTACCTGAATGATCTAAAGCTGTGTTTTTTTTTATTTAGTGATAGTCGTTCATGAGTCCCTTGTTTGTCCTGAACAGTTAAATTGCCTGCTGTTCTTCAGAAAAATCCTTCAGCTCCCACAAATTCTTTGGTTTTCCAGCATTTTTGTGTATTTGAACCCTTTCTAACAATGACTGTATGATTTTGAGATTCATCTTTTCACACTGAGGACAACTGAGGGACGAATATGCAGCTATTACAGAAGATTCAAACACTCACTGATGCTCCAGAAGAAAAAACAGTTTAACTGTTCAGAACAAACAAGGGACTCATGAACAACTATCACTAAACAAAAAAACAAAACAAAACAAAAAACAAACAGCTGTGGATCATTCAGGTAACAATACAATATTAAGAATCAAAGGGATGTAAACTTTTGAACGGGTTCATTTTTTAAATTTAAACTATTATTTTCTCTTGTGGACTATATGTAAACATCTTTTATGTGAAATATCTTATTCAGGCCAGTACTAAATAAACAATAACATGCATTCTGTATGATCCCTCTTATTTTGGTCAAATAATTCAAATTTTGCAGATTCTGAAAGGGGGTGTAAACTTTTGAGCTCAACTGTATATGTAATCCAGACTGAGCTACTCGTGAGAACTAGTCACAGCAATCGACGCGTTAATGGCATTAGATCTGCAGATGGTGATCAGAATGTGTTTGAGGCACATAAGTAAACTAGATATTCACCGCAACATTATTTATTATTTTTATTTAACGTAATATTCTGCTTTTGTCAAGTACTGAGGTTATTACTGTGGTATCAACTATTCTGGTAACACTTTAATATAGGGTTTAGTTTAATAATTTAATCATATATAATGGTTTATTAATCTTAATAACTAACATTGATTCCTACTTGCACTCATACATATTTAAGATTTCAAGTTTTATGCTAATGTAACCAGTGTTGTTAATGTTCACTAAAACTAAATATTTTTCAAAATTGCAATGAAAAAAACTTCTCTAATCATACACGTGTAATTTTCTCCGTACCATACCTTGGCCAGACTCTAAGAAATCATCCCTTGGCGCACGTCTCGTACCTTTACCACATGGTCCAGCGAAGAGTTAATTGCAGCATATCATTAGCTATGGGATTCCTCAGAAATGGAATCTACACTAGACAACTGGGACGCTGATGAACATCTCAGTTACTTCAACTCTTCTTGTGCCTCTATTCTGAACAGTGTTGTACCGTTGAAGCTTAGAAATCACAAGGCGATGCCAGTTCTCTGGCATAACAAAACAACACATTCTCTCGGACAGGCCTGCAGACGTGCTGAGCGCAAGTGGAAAAAGGATAAACTGCAGGTTTCATACGAGATTATGTTCCAGAAGGCAGCTAAGGCTGCTAAGTGCAAATACTTTTGTGATCTGATCACTAAAAATCGCTACAAACTTTGTGTCCTTTTTTCCACCATTGACTACTAAATCCTCCCGTTATACTTTTCCCTGAGCCTTCTGTTTCCCTTGGTGAAAGTTTTGGAAAGTGTTTCACAAACAAGGTCATGGCTATTAGATCTCAGATGGCTCATACTGGTTATACTCTGTCTTATGCTCCTCCACACGTCTGTGTTTGAGCCACTTTACATAGCACTGAATCTGCTCTTTTAAAAGTCTTAAATTACATATTTCTCACGACAAATTCAGGGAAACCCATGGCTCTCGTCCTGAGCATTCTTATGTCACTCCTGGAGTCTTGTGTGGGACTTTGTGGTACCGTTTTACAGTGGTTTCACTCTTATTTGTCAAATAGATGTTTTGTTGTTTGTTTTGGGCATTAATCATCTACTAACATTCTTCTTGGTTGTGGTGTTCAGCAAGGTTCAATCCTTGGACCTGTGTTGTTTTCCCTGTATTTGCTCCCCCATGGCCTCTATTTTTTAAAAATATGGTGTCTCTTTTTATCTACATGCCGATGATAACCAGCTCTATCTTCACTTGCGGTGCAATAATTAATACTCTCTTCAGCCACTGTTGGATTGCCTAAACAAACTTAAGTCATGGCTTTCAAGCATTCTTTACACCTAAATGAAAATAAATCTGAAATTATTATGTTTGGAAACATAAGGAAAATGGTGCTTTTGAAAAACGCGGACGGAATCACAGAATCGGGTCATAAAAATGGAATTTACTGTATAACGTGTAATATCACGGAATTTGCCAAATTTTGGATGAATAAATAAAAAGTAGGCGAGTACACTTAAATGAAAACGCGACATGGACTAATGTTTGAATATTAAACCCGCAAATATACTGCTCAAATATGAATCCTGCATGTTCTGCGTTTCTTACATATATATATATATAATTATATATTTATACTATATTAAGTTTCTTAATATATCACATCTTATACAAACAGAAACTTCACAGCAGCCAAGACAAGAAACTGTGACAGAAATATATTAATTAACGTACTTACAGTACTACTAATAGCATTTCTGTTATTAAAACAATTTAAGGAATATTTACCAAAATAATTGTTTACCAAAATGTATTTACCAGAAAAAAGTAAATGCATAACACATTATTTCTGAAAAAATAAATTAATTAATTAAATAAAATAATAATTAATACATTTTTATAAAATCAATTAATTGGAGATGCTTTTGATTACTAAAAATTTATTGAAACCATTAAAATGGAATCCATAAAATTACTGGAAAACAGAATTTGGTTAAACAAATAAAATTTAAACTATTTCATGTTCCATTTCTCATCTTCAGTTTGTCCAAAACGCAGCTGCTAGACTGCTTGAAGAGAAGCAAAAGTAAGACAATTTAACTCTTAATTTACTGTGCCATGCACTGGCTCCCTGTCAAATATAGGCCTGATTTTAAAGTCTTATTATTTGTCTATAAAGCCCTCAATAACCTGGCACCTTAATACTTAACTGATTTATTGCTTCCGTACACCCCTTCTTGAAACTTGAGATCTTGTGACCTTGGCCTACTCATAGTTCCTACAGTTTAACTAAAAAAACACTTTGTTAGTTCACGATATGTAATGCATAATATTAATGTTAAGTGTTAAGTCGCCTCTAAATGCTTGTTGGTCTCTTCCTGTCTAAAAGGGCCGTTCAGAACAAGACAGAATAAAGTCTGACTACATGAAATCTGCAGCATTCGGGACACTTAGAACAGTTCAATCTAATAATGATAAAGAGGCAAAGCTTCATTTTCTCATGATTTTCTCAACAGAAACGCCTCCCGTTTTCCTGCAGTGTCTGAACTAAACGTTCAAGTGTGAACAAACTCACCCAGATGTGCTATTGAAAATGAAACCCGACGTCTCAGCAGCTGGAAGAAAAACAATCAGCTCACGAGCGACGGATATGTGCTTCCTTTCAGAGTGGCTTACATCAGCCTGCGCTTTAATCGCTTTTCTGAGATTGATTTCTCTGATTAAACAAGGATGATCTTCTGCTCGAGTGTCAATGAAGTGTTATGAATGATAATCACACACGTGTGCAGCAGCAGAAACCTGCGCTATGTAACAGTGCTGGGTCGTTACATGTAATCAGAGTACTCGTAATTAGATTATATTACATTTTAAAATGCTCATAATCAGATTAGTTACTCTTTATGGATTACATGATTACATATTCACACAATGGCAGTAAATTATTCATAGTTTAATGATACACTGTATATATTTTTTCTTTTAAAGTTTCCTTTCTAAAATTACTACCATGTGTCATACCATTTAGCTTTGTATGTCATCACATCATGCTTCTGAATTTGATGAGAAAAGCACCTCTCAAGCAATTAAACCATGTATGAAAACTACTTATGCAAGTTACTGAACACTGGTGATGTGTAGCTGTGAAACACTATGGGCCCTAATATACATCTGGCACAACGCAGGTGTTTTTTTGCTAGTTTCAGCCTGACGCAGTTCTCATTTTCACGTCCTGTGCCGCGTTGTTTAAAGAGCAAATGCATTTGCGCTCATTTGTCTGAAAATGAGGTGTGCTTAGGCGCATTGTTGGTGCATTGCTATTTTGAAGAACTGAAATAGACCACGCCATTGCCCAAATAAAACCTGGTCTAAAGTCAATGGGCGCAGTATTTTTTTGTTATTTGAAGAGCGTGTTAGTAATGTGCGCCTATAGGCGGGTCCACAACGCGCGTACACTCTGCTTATTACACACACAGCAGCACACAAACATGCCAAATATAAAAAAAATTACAATGTAAAAGATTATTATTGTGTAGGCTACTTAGATATAAAAATGCCTAGTCATTGCATGTATCAGAATTAGGCTACATATTTGATTGCGTATGAGCAGATCCGTTTCCTTGCAAGAGAATCGTTTCCTTCCGCTTGCAAATATCGCCATGTAAACAGTGAATCTGCCATGGCGCGAGTGCAACTGGCTCTTAAAGGGAATAGGACATGAGACTCTGATTGGTTTATTGCATGTTATGCCCAAAACACACCCATATATATAGACATGTGGGGTGTGTTTAAATGAGGTGTTTTAGCCCAGTCTGGATCAGCCTTCTCTTTCAGATAGAATAAATCCTTTTGTGGGAGACTTTGAGCTTCGTAACTCTGCAGATCTTATACACGCACAAACAGATACATAACACACTACAGACAAGGAAAACAAGAAATCGCATCATATGGCCCCCTTTAAAAAGCTCTCACTCATTTTAGTTTACCGCGATCTCAGAACATTCCGCTATAATCAATTAATTAACACGGCACAATTAATCTCTTATTTACTTCACCTCAACACTTTGTTCATTATAATCAGAGGATTCGCGTCGCGAGTTTCCAGAAGTCTGAACAAGAACACTTGCGTTCTGAGCGGTGAGTGGATTCTTACTCACTGAAACTCCTCTGATTGGCCACTGCGTTATAGACATGTCTCTGATTGGCCACTGCGTTATAGACATGTCTCTGATTGGCCACTGCGTTATAGAACTCAACAGATATGTCTCTGATTTGCTACAATGTATAACGCTGCAAAAACAGAGCACAAACACAACTACACATTTGATTCAGACCTGAGGCAGCTGCCGCTTACTTTCGTTTTGTTGTTTATGTTTATGTAGCTGCTTCTTTCCTGCGTCTTGAACTTGGTTGCATACATACATTTTCCTTAAATCATCCTGGCGACCCAGGGTGTGAAAACCACTGCTTTAGACCATGCACTTAGATCGTTAAAATAGGGCCCACAGTTTCCTATTTTTTTTGCATTTTTATATCAATATGGTGCATTTAATGGTAATTTTAAAACAAGTTAGGCAAAAAGTAATACTAGTAATACAGAATACTTTACCTAAAATGAGTAACCCAGATTATAGGGCTGTGTATTGGTAAGAATCTGGCGATACGATACGTATCATGATACAGGGGTTGCGATACGGTATATTGCAATACTGTAAGCAAGGCGATATATTGGGACATTCTTATTTTAGGAATAGGATATATATTTTTTAGGAAAGCTGTCATTAAGAACACACCACCATATGCAAACCTTAGCAAAAAATAAATAAATAAAAATAGTTTAACCAGAACACACTGCAGAACACACTGGGATCTGTATTTGCAATAATCAGTCCCTATAACATTCAACATTATTGAAGCACTTTCTGTGCCGTACGAGTAAAGGGGGAAATATTCAAGTAATTAGTAAGTACTCTGGCTACAGGTAACTATAGCAGGTTAAAACTGGGAGGACTTGCGCTGACTTTATCAGGCCATTTGAAGGAAGTAACCAAACCCTGTGAGTGTTTTACACCTCCTGTCCAGCTGATGAAGCATGTGAGGAACGGCTGATAAGAGGCTTCCTGAAGATGGACGTGTGTTGAGTTTCAGGGTGTGCTTGTTCTTCAGGAAGATTAACAGATTAACACAGGAAGTGCATTAAAGAAGCATCGACGTCTTAATACGTCTACAGCCATGAGACTTCCTGAGGAAGACACGGGAATCATGCGCTCGACTCCATAAAGGTGTTTGTTATTGCCTTATAAACGCCTTGTGAATTACTGTAACCTCAGATAAAACACATTATAACACTCACATACACATAGTTACGCTTTAAAAGAGTATAATGCATGATCAACACCCAGCTTTGTTTTATATCATGTGTTTTAAGGCATTATAATTTGCTGGTGTAACAACAAATATATGTCCATTATAAAGTATTAAAGCTGTGGTTAGACTTATAAATAAATTATTAATTGTTAAATAAAACATGTTCTAAAACTGTCCTATATTACGTGTTTTAATGCATTAAACTCTATACTTCATAAATAGGTAAGTACTATAATGTAATATAATATGTAATATGTTTTATATTTATATAATATATATTTACACACACACACAGTAATCAACATGTAGTAGTTCGTCAATAAGAACGTATTTTGGTTTTAGGTTTTAGGACAACTTTAATGAACAGTTCAAATGTTGACTAGTATATATATGCATATGTGTATATTATACATATTGAATTATATATTTTATTAGACAAATTATTATATTAAACAGCACATTACATTTATTACAGAACATGTTTTAACATAAATAATTTAGTGTTGTATTATTTTGTGTGTTTTACTCCATTATACTCTTTAAAATTCATAACCATGTCCAGGTATACTATAATGCTATATAATATAGTATATGATAATATAGCATACTATAATACTATAATGCTATATAATATAGTATATGATAATATAGCATACTATAATACTATAATGCTATATAATATAGTATATGATAATATAGCATACTATAAATGCTATATAATTTGAAGTATAGCCTGTAATATATATCATATTATTAAATCAAGGATATGATAATAAATTAAAAGTTAAGGCATTACAATATGTAAAATTTATATTTATAAGCAATTTCATATGCTGTATTATTTTTGTATTTTAATGCATTATTCTTTAAACATGAATAGGTAGTATAATGTAATATAATATGGATAAAATAAAAACATTTTTAGTGCTGTCAAACGATTAATCCAAAATAAAAGTTTTTGTTTACATAATATATGTGCGTGTGCTGTGTATATTTATTATGTATATATAAATACACACTCATAAACATGTATATATTTACATCATTTATAAATATATTTAATATACAAATAACACATTTTTCTTAAATATATACATGCATGTGTTTGTATTTATATATACATAATAAATATACACAGCACACGCACATATATAATGTAAACAAAAACTTTAATTTTGGATGCGATTAATCACGATTAATTGTTTGACTATTTTTTATATTTTTAGCAACATATTTTTATAATGTAATTCTAATTTTTATGATAATATAATAATAATAATAAAAAAAAAAAAATAAAAAAAAAAAATTATATATATATATATATATATATATATATATATATATATATATATATATATATATATATATATATAAATTAAAATATGCATTACAATATATAAAATGCTATTAGAACGGCATTAAGAGCTGACATTGATGCAGGTGGACCTGTCAGAGACGGATCTGATCTGTTCTGAAGCACAAGATGACGTAAGGAGTCAGAACATCACACAGATGATAAGACATCACCTCACAGCTTTGAACAACACTGATGAGAGGTCACGACCCCGTAATCAATGACCAAACCGAGATGTCCAGCATCAATCCGTCTGTCCGTCCCAATCTCTCCACGCAGGAGATCAAGGTCTGGCTGAAACTGATCACGTCTGCCTGCATTCCTCCACGCATCTTTAACCAGCCCGGCTTCACTCTACTAGTCCTTTTGGGATTTCTTTTGGTGAAGATACAAAGGTTTTTGAACAGTAAGATTTTTCAGATGTTTTTGAAAGAAGTCTCTTCTGCTCACCAAGCCTGCATTTATTGGATCCAAAGTACAGCAAAAACAGCAGCATTTTGAACAATTCTAAACAGTTTCTATGTGAATATGTGTTAAACTGTATATGTGTTAGTATTATTATTTTTGAGCAAATCAGCATATTATTATGATTTCTGAAGGATCATGTGACACTGAAGACTGGAGTAATACTGGAAAATACAGCTGCGCATCACAGAAATAAATTACAGTTTACAGTATATTCAAATAAACAGCAGATATTTTAAATAGTAAAAATATTTCACAATATTACTGCTTTTGCTGTGTTTTGGATCAAATAGGTGCAGGCCTGGTGAGCAGAAGAGGCTTCTGACTGCTAGTGTAAGTCACTCGAGGAACGGGCTGTTATTGTCAGCTGCTGGGGAATGCTGGCTAAATATTTAGTCTGACAGAAGCAGCAGTAATAAATCACAGGTTTTTGTGCTGTGGAGGAACAGAGGAGCAGTGAAGAATCATCTGTTCACACGTCCCATCGTGTCACACATTATATGCATGCGTTTCAATAGGCCTTTTTCTGGGTAATTAGATCATTTTCTGATTCCCGTCGATCATCGATGGACCTCAGGGACAAAATAAAGAAGGTTTGGACGATTATTGGAAAGCTCAATGCTTTTCCATAAACACTAGCCGTGGATGTGTCATGTGACATTATATCCAGCGAGGATCGGTTCACACCGTCTGTGAATGATTTCTCAAACAACAGCCTCTTCAGGAAAACCAAACCCAGAGCGGCTGATATTGGTCTGATTGGTCATGAGGCACAAGCGCTGACAGACCGGAAGTTCAGCGTGTGATGTATCATAGTTCAGCACATGAGAAATACCAGGAATCCATTAAACAGGTGGCAGAGCTCAGGTTATATCACAGATACGGATGTGTTTACTGCACTTCCTCCACTGGAGAATCTAACAAACACATGTTCAGATCACATTTCAACTCAAAAAATTCATCATATATTACTTCATTATTATTATTATTTGCATTTATAGTTTGCACAAAGTAAATCTAAATATTGCACAGAGGAAAGTTTATACATTTATATAATTAAAATATAAAAATGTATTTATTTTTATAAAGAAAATAAATAAACAATACAGAGATAATTAATACATTTTGTATAATTAATATATATATATATATATATATATGCATTAAAAATACAGTTTGCATAAAGAAAATATAAATATTATATAGAGGAATATTTTTACATTAATATAATAATTTAAATATAAAGATGTATTTATTTTCATAAACACTACATAGACAATTAATAGATTTTGTATAAAGAAAATTTATGCATTTATAATTAGTAACAGTTTGCATAAAGGAAAAATAAATATTGTATTGAGAATATAAATTTTATACATTTACATCATTTAAATAAAATGTTTATTTATTTTCATGCAGAAAATGAATAAATATTACATAGACAATTAAATAAATAGGTATTGTATTTAAAAACAACAAATAAATGTTGCATTCATTACGAAAGAAAGAAAGAAAGCTTAATTTATGTTCATTAAGAGTTTTTGACCTGTGAATTATTTTTATTAAATACTTTACAAGCGAAATAACATCTTTTGTAAAAAACAAAAACAAAAACCCATTTCTTTTACAGTAATGAATGAGATGTGTTTGTATTACAGTAATGCATGAGATGTGTTTGCATTACAGTAATGAATGAGATGTGTTTGTATTACAGTAATGAATGAGATGTGTTTCTTTTACAGTAATGAATGAGATGTGTTTGTATTACAGTAATGAATGAGATGTGTTTGTTTTACAGTAATGAATGAGATGTGTTTGTATTACAGTAATGAATGAGATGTGTTTGTATTACAGTAATGAATGAGATGTGTTTGCATTACAGTAATGAATGAGATGTGTTTGCATTACAGTAATGAATGAGATGTGTTTGCATTACAGTAATGAATGAGATGTGTTTGTATTACAGTAATGAATGAGATGTGTTTGTATTACAGTAATGAATGAGATGTGTTTGTATTACAGTAATGAATGAGATGTGTTTGTATTACAGTAATGAATGAGATGTGTTTCTTTTACAGTAATGAATGAGATGTTTTTCTTTTACAGTAATGAATGAGATGTTTTTCTTTTACAGTAATGAATGAGATGTGTTTCTTTTACAGTAATGAATGAGATGTGTTTGTATTACAGTAATGAATGAGATGTGTTTTGTATTACAGTAATGAATGAGATGTGTTTGTATTACAGTAATGAATGAGATGTGTTTGTATTACAGTAATGAATGAGATGTTTTTGTATTACAGTAATGAATGAGATGTTTTTCTTTTACAGTAATGAATGAGATGTGTTTGTATTACAGTAATGAATGAGATGTGTTTGTATTACAGTAATGAATGAGATGTGTTTGTATTACAGTAATGAATGATATGTGTTTGTATTACAGTAATGAATGAGATGTGTTTGTATTACAGTAATGAATGAGATGTGTTTGTATTACAGTAATGAATGAGATGTGTTTGTATTACAGTAATGAATGAGATGTGTTTGTATTACAGTAATGAATGAGATGTTTTTCTTTTACAGTAATGAATGAGATGTGTTTCTTTTACAGTAATGAATGAGATGTTTTTCTTTTACAGTAATGAATGAGATGTGTTTGTATTACAGTAATGAATGAGATGTGTTTCTTTTACAGTAATGAATGAGATGTGTTTCTTTTACAGTAATGAATGAGATGTGTTTCTTTTACAGTAATGAATGATATGTTTTTCTTTTACAGTAATGAATGAGATGTGTTTGTATTACAGTAATGAATGAGATGTGTTTCTTTTACAGTAATGAATGATATGTTTTTCTTTAACAGTAATGAATGAGATGTGTTTGTATTACAGTAATGAATGAGATGTGTTTGTATTACAGTAATGAATGAGATGTGTTTCTTTTACAGTAATGAATGATATGTTTTTCTTTTACAGTAATGAATGAGATGTTTTTCTTTTACAGTAATGAATGAGATGTGTTTGTATTACAGTAATGAATGAGATGTGTTTGTATTACAGTAATGAATGAGATGTGTTTCTTTTACAGTAATGAATGATATGTTTTTCTTTTACAGTAATGAATGATATGTTTTTCTTTTACAGTAATGAATGAGATGTGTTTGTATTACAGTAATGAATGAGATGTTTCTTTTACAGTAATGAATGATATGTTTTTCTTTTACAGTAATGAATGAGATGTTTTTCTTTTACAGTAATGAATGAGATGTGTTTGTATTACAGTAATGAATGAGATGTGTTTCTTTTACAGTAATGAATGATATGTTTTTCTTTAACAGTAATGAATGATATGTTTTTCTTTTACAGTAATGAATGAGATGTGTTTGTATTACAGTAATGAATGAGATGTGTTTCTTTTACAGTAATGAATGAGATGTTTTTCTTTTACAGTAATGAATGAGATGTGTTTCTTTTACAGTAATGAATTATATGTTTTTCTTTTACAGTAATGAATGAGATGTGTTTGTATTACAGTAATGAATGATATGTTTTTCTTTAACAGTAATGAATGAGATGTTTTTCTTTTACAGTAATGAATGAGATGTTTTTCTTTAACAGTAATGAATGAGATGTTTTTGTATTACAGTAATGAATGAGATGTGTTTCTTTTACAGTAATGAATGAGATGTGTTTGTATTACAGTAATGAATGAGATGTGTTTGTATTACAGTAATGAATGAGATGTGTTTGTATTACAGTAATGAATGAGATGTTTTTCTTTTACAGTAATGAATGAGATGTGTTTGTATTACAGTAATGAATGAGATGTTTTTGTATTACAGTAATGAATGAGATGTTTTTGTATTACAGTAATGAATGAGATGTGTTTGTATTACAGTAATGAATGAGATGTGTTTGTATTACAGTAATGAATGAGATGTGTTTGTATTACAGTAATGAATGAGATGTGTTTGTATTACAGTAATGAATGAGATGTGTTTGTATTACAGTAATGAATGAGATGTGTTTGTATTACAGTAATGAATGAGATGTGTTTGTATTACAGTAATGAATGAGATGTTTTTCTTTTACAGTAATGAATGAGATGTTTTTCTTTTACAGTAATGAATGAGATGTTTTTCTTTTACAGTAATGAATGAGATGTGTTTGTATTACAGTAATGAATGAGATGTTTTTCTTTTACAGTAATGAATGAGATGTTTTTCTTTTACAGTAATTAATGAGATGTTTTTGTATTACAGTAATGAATGAGATGTGTTTGTATTACAGTAATGAATTAGATGTTTTTGTATTACAGTAATGAATGAGATGTTTTTCTTTTACAGTAATGAATGAGATGTTTTTGTATTACAGTAATGAATGAGATGCTTTTGTATTACAGTAATGAATGAGATGTTTTTGTATTACAGTAATGAATGAGATGTTTTTCTTTTACAGTAATGAATGAGATGTGTTTGTATTACAGTAATGAATGAGATGTTTTTGTATTACAGTAATGAATGAGATGTGTTTCTTTTACAGTAATGAATGAGATGTGTTTGTATTACAGTAATGAATGAGATGTGTTTGTATTACAGTAATGAATGAGATGTGTTTGTATTACAGTAATGAATGAGATGTTTTTCTTTTACAGTAATGAATGAGATGTGTTTGTATTACAGTAATGAATGAGATGTGTTTGTATTACAGTAATGAATGAGATGTGTTTGTATTACAGTAATGAATGAGATGTGTTTGTATTACAGTAATGAATGAGATGTGTTTGTATTACAGTAATGAATGAGATGTGTTTGTATTACAGTAATGAATGAGATGTGTTTGTATTACAGTAATGAATGAGATGTGTTTGTATTACAGTAATGAATGAGATGTGTTTGTATTACAGTAATGAATGAGATGTTTTTGTATTACAGTAATGAATGAGATGTGTTTGTATTACAGTAATGAATGAGATGTTTTTCTTTAACAGTAATGAATGAGATGTGTTTGTATTACAGTAATGAATGAGATGTGTTTGTATTACAGTAATGAATGAGATGTGTTTGTATTACAGTAATGAATGAGATGTGTTTGTATTACAGTAATGAATGAGATGTGTTTGTATTACAGTAATGAATGAGATGTGTTTGTATTACAGTAATGAATGAGATGTGTTTTGTATTACAGTAATGAATGAGATGTGTTTGTTTTACAGTAATGAATGAGATGTGTTTGTATTACAGTAATGAATGAGATGTGTTTGTTTTACAGTAATGAATGAGATGTGTTTGTATTACAGTAATGAATGAGATGTGTTTTGTATTACAGTAATGAATGAGATGTGTTTGTTTTACAGTAATGAATGAGATGTGTTTGTATTACAGTAATGAATGAGATGTGTTTGTATTACAGTAATGAATGAGATGTGTTTGTATTACAGTAATGAATGAGATGTTTTTGTATTACAGTAATGAATGAGATGTGTTTGTATTACAGTAATGAATGAGATGTTTTTGTATTACAGTAATGAATGAGATGTGTTTGTATTACAGTAATGAATGAGATGTTTTTGTATTACAGTAATGAATGAGATGTGTTTGTATTACAGTAATGAATGAGATGTGTTTGTATTACAGTAATGAATGAGATGTGTTTGTATTACAGTAATGAATGAGATGTGTTTGTATTACAGTAATGAATGAGATGTTTTTGTATTACAGTAATGAATGAGATGTGTTTGTATTACAGTAATGAATTAGATGTTTTTCTTTAACAGTAATGAATGAGATGTGTTTGTATTACAGTAATGAATGAGATGTGTTTGTATTACAGTAATGAATGAGATGTGTTTGTATTACAGTAATGAATGAGATGTGTTTGTATTACAGTAATGAATGAGATGTGTTTCTTTAACAGTAATGAATGAGATGTGTTTGTATTACAGTAATGAATGAGATGTTTTTCTTTTACAGTAATGAATGAGATGTGTTTGTATTACAGTAATGAATGAGATGTGTTTGTACTACAGTAATGAATGAGATGTGTTTGTATTACAGTAATGAATGAGATGTGTTTGTATTACAGTAATGAATGAGATGTGTTTGTATTACAGTAATGAATGAGATGTGTTTGTATTACAGTAATGTAAATTCAGGGGTAAATGTGCTGAACTGTACTGGAAATGCAGATGCAAATGTCACAATGCAAAAAAAGTCCTAAAAAAGGCTTGTTTTTATCCAAAATATAATTTACTATTTTTTCTATTGATTTTGAGGTGAAATATGGCCTGGAGATGTTTGGTGAGAGCCACAAAACAAGATATCACAAAACACAGAGTACTGAGACAGAAAACGCAGAGTAAAGATAAAGCAAAATATGAATGCATTCAAGAAAAGCACGTATGCCGGCGCCTGCCATTGGTCAGTCAGACAGTAAGTCCCGCCCCAAACTCATGTGATTGGCTGAGTCAGTTGATTGACATGTCAGTCGACTAAAAACCAGCAAAAAACCCCAGAGATGCAAACAGGTGAGAAGATTGTGTGGATCGGGGCAGGCTCCACACAGACTTTCTTTTAAAGATATTTGCTTTACATACTCATTTGTAGTTACTTTAAGCTATTTTTAAAAATATTTTTTATTATCTTATATGTCCAAAACTGTCATTTCTCTCTCTCTCTCTCACACACAAACATTTTGTTGCAACATTTTACAAAAATCAAGATTGACTATATTTGGTCGAAATCCCATGTTATAAAGATGAAGTGCTATGCAGGCTATTTAAGACAATATTAGCTGATTAGACGGCAATGCTGAGCTAAAATACTAAATGTTTGCCCTCTCTCTCTCTTCACACATCTCTGACCTCAAATACATCAAATATGGCCCTTTTTAGTTTTTGAAGTACACTCTTAAAAATAAAGGTGCTTCAGGATGCCACAGAAGAACCTTTTTGTCTAAATGGCTCCATAAAGAATCTTTAACATCTGAAGAACCTTTCTGTTTCACAAAAGCTTCTTTGTGGTTCTTCAGATTATAAAAAGGTAAGAAAGAGATGGTTCTTTGACTGAATGGTTCCTTGTGGAACCACAAATGGTTCTTCTGTGGCATCGCTGTGAAGAAGTTTGTACATTACATTTAGTTATTTAGCAGATGCTTTTATCCCAAGCGACTTATAAATGAAGACAGAAGCAGTCAAACTCAGTGCTATAGTCTGTTAACTTAACACACTACACTAGCAAGGCTTTTTTTAATTATATAATAAAAAGAAAACAATAGAAAAAGAAAAGAGCAAGCTAGTGTTAATTTTTGGCTTTTGTTAATTGTATAATAAATAAAAAGAAAACAAATAGAATAGAAAATGAATAGAGAAACTAGTGTTTTAAGAAAACAAGCCGTTAGTAAATAAATAGAGTCTAAAAATAGCAAGTTTTTTTCCTTTTAAGCAGCTTTATTTTTAAGAGGATAAAGAGTAAACGAAACGTATTGAAACGGTTCTCTCTTTACGCTTGTAATATCAAGCTGTAACACGTTCTCATCGGATCTAAGCAAATCTCACAGGTGACCTATTCTGATCTCAAATCAGTGAGTTTCCCCTGAAAGACGAGACGCTGCGCCTGTTCTTCACGGTCGGTCCTGTACCGTCTCGTCCTCCATTCACAGCCGCTCAAGCCTGTCCGGCGCAGGGGCTGATGGGTATTTACGGCACGGCCATATGCTCTGCGTTAACTCACATTCCTGCTGCCTCATCCCCTCAAACGTAACGACACTAATGGCTCACGACAGGCCACTTCAACAGCATCCGGAGCTTGTTTTTCTAGAGCTTTGTTCAGAAGGAAAAGTTATTAAAGTAAGTCCAGCGCAGGGAAATAAAAACGGTTTTCAATAACAGTTTCACAGCTGATGCTGACCAA